>NC_039364.1:265059388-265083579 GCF_003573695.1 Papaver somniferum | reverse complement strand
AAAAAAAAATGATGTATATATTCAGAAAAAAAAAAGAAAAAAAAAAGAATGAGAAAAATGAAAAAATCAATCAAGTATTTATCAATTCCATCCTCTCTTGTTCCAAAAATAAAAGAGAGTAGTCAATGTAAATAAGAGTCATGTAAAGAGTCATCTTTTGTGTTTCATTGTAATAAGCAAGGAAGGGTGTATGCCATTGATGTACAACGCGAGTAATTGTGAAATACCTCCAACTCATTCACAATTCTCGTAAAGTCCGGACAGCTAGCTAGATTTCGACCTTGGTTCTTAGCCTGAGAAACTATCTCTTGGTGATTAGTAGTCATAACATCCGATCTTTCTTTACACATGTGTAGATACACTTTACACTATTATCACATGTCTTTATTTGTTATCAGTGCTAGGATTGTGCCTTCGATAGCTAGATTGACATCTCCATTTTGCTGTGAGCTTCTACTGACTTGCGCATGTCACATTTGATGGAATCTGAGCTTATATTTTGTCCTAGAACTTTGTAGGTACGTTCTAAGTAAACCTTCACGAGACTTCACTCGTCCACTAGGGACACTTAGTGGTTTAAAAGGCTTAGTGCATACGCTAAATGCATTCGAGAGACCAGCGACAGTGGTATAGGTAGGATTTCCTTAGTTTTGTTTTACTTGAGGACAAGTAAAATTCAGGTTTGGGGGTATTTGATGAGTGCTAAAAAGTGCATATTTCTATATATTTTTCTTGGCATTTAACTCATCTTTTGTGCATTAATTCTACATTTTATCCCATATTCTGTGTTTTCGTTGTTTTCAAGAATAAATACTTTTCTTAATTAATGTTGCATTTTTAGGTACTAAATAAAGCCTGGTTAACTCACGGAGTGAAAAGATCAAAGGAACGGCAAAGACTCCCGCTAGGAGGAAGCGAAGAATGATGTTTGCAAGAGCCGGATCAATTAGAAGTGGGCTTGAAGAGGAAGAATTGTTCTTAAAGAAGATATGGGCTTGGCATACCCAAGGCCCAAAACCCTTACCCAAATCCATTTCCATTATCCATACCCATTTCCATGAGAGCCGTCAGATTGGATCCATCTCATCATCCAACGACCGCCTCATCATTGTGCATCAAAATCCGAAGCTCCTGTCAAACACCATGGTACCTAACTCCATATGAAGCCTTCAGTTTTGTTGTATCTCATAATCCAGCGGTCGCTACATACCTCTCCATCGTAGCCGTTTGATTCAATCTATATGAGATCATCCAACGCTCTTTACTCGCTGTTCGTAAAAGTTCTCTATCCCTGCTTCACACCCTAGCAACCGAACACCTACACCCCAAACAAACAGACCCTAATCTCATTATCCATCGAGCTCTCTTCTCCCCAAATTTCATCTTCTTCTCCCACTGCAACTTCTTCCCCGACCATGGCAGAACTGCTCTCTGCCTCCACCTCGAGCTTCACCACTTCCACCTTCACCCGACATCCCAGAAACCAAGACCCATCACTCTAAACTCTATCTCTCTCACCTCTATCTCATTCACCCTATGAGATAAATCTAAGAGAGCTAGGGTTTGAGTACCAGTCGACAGAAGCATCAGAGAGTATGGGAAAAGAAGGAGAGGACGAGAAGGAAGCATGGGTAGAGCACAGGGGAGACAAATTCAGAGAATCAGTGAGTTTAATTTCCAATTTAAAAATTAGGGTTTCCAATTTAGGGTTTCTGAAAATTTGGGTATTTTGTAAAACTATAAAAGGGAATCTGTAGAGAATGCAAAAGGTTGTTCTTGGTTAGCCGAGATACCCCCTAATTGGGTTAATTTAATTCTCAATGTCAATTTGATTTCACTGTTAATTTTTAGGGTTCTTCATTTGCAATTTTCATTCACTGTTTAGTTGTTTAAATGCAATGTTATTTCACATGATCCTGTTTTGAAATATGTTCTAAATCACTGGTGCTAAGGTTGAGATGAAATTTAATTCCTGTTAAGTGGTAAAATATTAGGAAGGAATTCTTGTAGTGATCAGTTGCCTAGGGAAGTGATGAACTTAATATGTAATATCACCTGTGATTGAGTGTGCCTTAAACAGACACTCAATGCTAGGGGTGATTGAGTAACTTAGCTCATTAGCTTTCCACAAATGCATACCCTGGACTAAGGAAGGCATGAACCTCCCCCTTTTTCCATTAGGGACAAGAATATGAACTAGAATTGCTACTATCTAGCTAGGTATAAGATGGATTCAAGACCTTAGTGTTTTACTTCTTTGTCACTGTTTTACTTAGAGAACTCACTGCTCATTTCTTACTGCCTTTGTGCCACAATGCTCACTGTCACCTAGTTACTCTTTGTTTCTTTGCCACTGTTTTACTGTCACTGCTTAGCTTAGGAAACTTCAACTACACAAACAAGTCTCTGTGGATCGACCCGTACTTGCACATTTGCCACTTTCGACACCGTGCACTTGCAGTTATCATTTGTAGGTCTTTTTAGAATCCTACCAGGGGGTTTATATCCATGAAAAATTATCAGGGACATAAATATACTTCATATAGTGGTGTTAATAAGGACTCTAAAAGTTTTCTGCTTCCTTATCATATTATTTTCCATTTTTGTTTGGTCCTTTGTAGCATTTTTTGTTCCTATCATTTTATTGATTTAAAAGGAATAAAATTTTAACTTACCAAAGTAATTGAATTGAATCCATTTTAAGGAATCAAAGTAATTGAATTGAATTTATTTAATCTACACATACAGGCTTCGGATCCTCTGCACCGAGAATTGTCTGTTCCCCTGTGCTAGCCAATAATAAAACGCCACATGTACTTTCCATATGACCGGCGTTAGACGGTTGGCTAACTGGCTTTTTAAACAACGAAAGAGAAGTATGAGAAGATGAGTACAATATCCGGTTACAGTATATTCGTCTTCTTGCTTTGTATGATGCAGCGTCAAACTAAAATTCTTAGCTTTCGTGCATTTTCTTTTTTTTACTTCAGCTTTCATATATATAGCTTTTTTCTCATGATCCAGAATACTTGGATAGTATAATAGTTTCTCTTTTTTCTTTGAAGAATCTTAGTAACAGATCATTCATGAAAGAAAACATCATGTAATGAGATGATGATGATCATGGAAAAATTCAACGGACAATTGATCTAAGATGCTATCTTTTTGGTGACGCTACTAGTATTTTTATTCATCCCCCATATCAACAGGTTCAAGCTTTTTATTAGATTTATGATTAGAGTAAGGATTAGATAAACACAAGACGCAGGAAATTGAAGTGGTTCGGTCAGTCGACCTACATCCACTGATGAAACCCCGTAGGGATGATTGTTTATTGACCAACAATAGTACATACTGAGATATATTTACACTTACATTATGTTTCCTATTTATAGAAGTAATAGGAATCAGTAAACCCTAAGACTAGCTAGATTAAGTTTATCTAACTAGATTACACAATCTTGTTACTGACTTGGTATTCTTGTTACTGACTTGGTTTTCCAATCTTGTCATTGACTTGCTGGCATGCCATATATTCCAACAATTTTACAGATCAAAGAAATTGATAAAATTAACTATTTTTTATGATTATGTTATTTTGTCCCCAGAAGAAAGTTATGATTTCAATTGATTTTATAAAAATACAAGGTTTTCCTTTAGTGATTCACTAAGAACTCAGATGAATCAAATCTGTCATGCAGGAGAGTTCATGAATGAGACCTAACTTAGAGATTTAACGATGTTAAATATGATTAAATTTAATAACACGTGGTTGCTAAATACTGGCTAGCATAGGGGAACAGGCAATTCTCGGTGCAGAGAATCCGGAGCCCACATACAGTCATATTTCTTGTCTAAAAAATATTATATTGATTCAGTATATTTTTGTTATTATACATGATGTTTCATTTAATTTTTCTAATTTAAGTACATTTTACATTAGTTAAATCTTGTGCTTGCCAAATATAACATTACCAAACATTACGTTTGGTAATGTTACAAAAACAAAAAATTTGGACGGTCGAACCTTTGTCTGCCTAGTATTTAGGTGTTGCATACAAAATTTTTATTTCTTCAAAGTTTTGCCTCACTCCTCTTACAAAAATCTCATTTCAACTGTCTTCAAAAACAAATTGTGGAAAAGGTAATTAACCCACGCTGTGGATAATGTGAATGCAATTAGTTTGTGTGTACGAGGCAAAAGAAAATACAAAAATTATAAACGTACCGAGCACAAAAACAGAACAAAAACTGGGCACTCACAGCTCCCTCTCACTAGTGGACCCAAAAATGGCCCCCTACCAATCCCTGCAAGGCGGGGCCCACGTGTTGATGTGAGGAGGCGATTTAGATATTGTTTTTGTGCCCGGTACGGTTAGAACAACCGAAGAAAATATTAGTACTCATTTTGGGGCAAAAGTTTATCACGACTGGAGATACAGCTAGCTACGTCATGAAAATGGACGAGAGAATATTTTCGCAAGGAACAAGTCTCTTCTTTGTTTTCTTAAAAAGAAAAGTCTTTCTTTCTTTTTTTTGTTTTTTTTAAGACAGAAATTCATTGCCTTTATTGTTATCACTTACCTCGTATGAAAGCATGTATTGTTGGGACTTGCCCTTCTAGCCAAAAGTAAAAGTCTTACGGAACAAAAGAATTCATTGTTGACTTGATAAGACAACGTGAAATGAGCTTGCCTTGTAATCATCGATAAGGTGAAAAAATGTTGCAACTTGTACATTTTGGGTTCCACCCGAAGCTGCTGCATATATACCTGTTTCATACACCGGGTCCTAGTTAGCAATTCGGGATTCGGCAAACGTATGGAATGGTAAACGTCCGAGTATTATACGGTTTTGTAAAACCCAAATTCGGTCCATAATTCGGTTAACGGAACGTGATTCGTCAGTAATTCGGAACGGCATACGTACGTGTATAATTCGATTTATAAATGTGAGTTCGGATCTGAAAATTCGGTATCTATATATAATAAATAATTAGTATTTATAAAGTCATACACTAATTTTTATGCATACATGTGAGTTATTTAAAGAAAAAATAAACTTAATATGATGATATTAATAATATATACAACATTAGTCATCAAAGAGGATGTGGTATAGTGGTTTAGATCTCTCTCACCTTCACCTCCAAATCTCTTCTGTCATTTTTGTTTCATAAAAATTACAACAACGTCTTATATTGGGCTGTGTATGCTTGGAAGGCAGTAAAGCCCAAAAAAATAGGACCTTTGAAAACATAAAAGTTAAAGAATTTCTGGCGAATTAAGCGGACGTATCATTCGGGATACGTAAAGTTCGTGAACGATTCGCGAATAATCCGGGAATGCCACATAATACACGTTTTGGGTTCGGAGTTGCAAACGTACGCGAATAAAACATTAAAATTCGCGATACGGAAAAATTCGCGAACGCTTCGCGAATCATTCGCGAACTTATTAACTAGGCACCCGGTAGATACACATCTATGTGACAGTGACATTCACAATTCATTGTTTCCATACCCTACCCCACCAGGAAAAACAGAGGGTCCTTTTTAAAGAATAAATCAATGCAAACTTGACACATAAGCTGGTTATAATTTTGGTGTACAAATATGGTGTATAAGTAGCATTTTCGGGGTTACATCGTACCAACCAAAACTGATTCCAACAATGGTGCCCAGTCGGAAAAGGATCCAACCTGTAACTCAATTTTGGTTGGTGGTGCTATCGATTTCAATTAGGCTTTTTTCTTTTTCTTTTGGTAAGTAGCATATTTATACAAAAGCTATATACGATTTTTAGAACACTGGGAAAAGCCATCTACGAAAGATCGTTATACATATGAGATAAAATATAAGAGGGTGGACGATCAATCCACTCCTCAAAAACCGAAGGATCTGGACAGCCTTTTTAGACAGGCATCAACAACCATATTGAACTCACAAAGATTATGAACAAACATTACATGTTGAAAGGACTTAAGCGAAAGAAGATGACCATCACGAACAACCCAAATCCCAGATGTTGAAAGGACTTAATCGAAAGAAGATGACCATCACGAACAGCCCAAATCCCAACCGCAGTAGAAGAGTCTAAGAAGATATAATGAGCAAAAGCTGCTTTAAAAGAACCGTCACAGTCACATATTTCAATATAAGGTTTTTTTTTTTCTCCCCAGAAACAAGGTAAGATTTTTTATTTTTTTGAAGCATAAGGTAAAATTTTGTTTGGTTATATTAAAAATGCCATTTTGTGGTAATTCCTTTATTATTTATTTATATGTTTTTGGGATGGTTTTTGGTTCCCAATGAAATTTGTTGATTTGTGGAGGACAAAAAAGTACAAAAATGTTGGTTAGTAAATTGGAACATCAGTCCTCCATGGAGGCTTAAAATTTCAACCTTTTGCTCAACAAATGAAGCCAAAACCAAAAATTAAACCCGAACTATCTTTCTAAACGCAAGGAAAAGACATAGTAGGTGACGTAACACCAAAATTTTCCAACCAACATAGTGCATAGATCTTAGCAACATGATTAGTTTCTGCTTCTTCAGCAGAGGATATCCTGAAACTTTCCATTTCTTCTGTTTGGAAAATACATGTGCAGTTGTAAAGGATAACACCAAAATTTGCATTCCAATGAGCATCACAGTCCAGTTTATATGTATCCGCAATCGGGAGTTTCCGACGAAATATTAAGATGTTTGATAGGAGTATTAGAAAAAATAGAACAAATAAAAAGGATAATCTATTACACCGAATGTAATAAGGCAGCCAATACATATTTCTCAAAGACCATGAACAATCAACCCATCAAAGTAACTTTTGCAAGAAATTTGTTCCTTTCGATTAAGTTGACTATACTATATTTCATAGATACTTCTTTTTGGTCTTAGACTAAGTTTATTTGAATGTGAAATCAAATAAAATACTTCATTTGGTTCCATTACTTTTCTTGTTAAAGACCCCGAGGCCCAAGTGTGGACGAATCGTCTTTCTTCATTAATTTCATTCCCTAATCTCCACCATGATCTTCTCTGTCTCTCATGCTCTTTTTCTTTTCGTCTTCTCTTTTTTTCCCGAACAACAGTATTGTCCAAACAAATACTCTTGGCTATGGGGTTGGTTTGAAGTGGAGAAAGTGGATTAAAGGTTGCATCAGCAGAGTTCCGTTTTCTGTTTTAGTCGATGGTTCTTACTTTGGTAGATCCGAGAGTTAAAAGGGTATTAGACAAGGAGATTCTCTGTCCTCTTCATGTTCCTCCTACTGTCCGAATTCCATACTCATATGTTTGCGAAAGCTACTCATCAAGGCTGTCTCGGTGGTTTCAAGGTCAAGGAAAACAGTACAGAGGTCAGTCACTTACAATTCGCTGACGAAACTTTGATCTTTCTTGATGCCATGGTGGAGCGAATCAGGTACCTCAAGTACACTCTTCTCCTTTTCAATGATGCTTCTGGTTTGCAAACAAACTTTTCAAAAACTTGTCTTTTTGTTGTTGGTGATGTCCAAAATATGGATGACCTTACAGAGGCAATGGGGTGCACTAGTGTATTTTTTTCCTTCTTCTTACCTTGGTGTGCCTCTAGGAGCCAAGTCTAATTTGGTCTCAAAATAGGACAAAGTTATAGGAATTTGTAACAATAGGTTGCCCACTTGGAAGAGAGGTCTTCTCTCTAAAACAGGAAAGCTTACTTTTATCAAAAGCCTATTAATGAGCCTTCCGGTCTACTTTTTTCTCCTTATTCGTTGCCTCGACTTTGGTGGTTAAACAAATCCAGAGAAACATAAGAAACTTCTTGTGGGATGATGCTAATGGTGGGAAAAAACACAAGTGAGGATGGTTGGAAACGCGTTTGTAAGCCAATGGTTGCAAACGCGTTTGTATGCTCCTGACCAAAACTTGTTGTTCGGTGGAAATAGGTAAGACCTATTTATACAAGTCATAGTGAAACGTACCCTGGTCTCGTAAGAAATGGAAACGGGTGAGTAAATGGGAGGAGGTGGTAACCGGTAACGCCTGGAATTGATGTTCCATAATGAAGGAAAGCGTTTCACCATTACTCCCTGTATTTACAAACCGCCTCATCCTTATGACACTGTATTGTAACGGGCGTAGTGTACGCCGCACGCTGTAAACCCCCAAACCAATACCCAAATGAGCATCCCCTAGTTTGTGACATGTGTTGATGTCTCGAGTGTTTTCGTGGAATACATGTAGCATGTTGCTGCTCTATGGCAAGTTGAGCTTGGGAGACTTGCCGGCTCGGTGGTGACCTTCGACGGTCGAGATTTTGCATTTTGAGAGGAAGGGTAGCCGTTGACTATTGCAACCCTTCGTTTGGTAGCCAGTGGCATGAAAGCATGGCCGGCATGGTTAAGCATGGCCGACATGGTTAGGCATGGCCAAGCTAGGATTTTGGCATAGTTTAGGCGCGACAAAAAACTGGGGTTTTGGTATTGTTTGGGCGCGATTAAATTAGGGCTTGGCGTCGTTGCCATGCGTTAGCTGGTAACCTTGGACGACTAAGATCCGCATCTTAGATGGAAAGGTGGTCGTAGATTTTTGCAACCCTTCTTTTTTGCAGCCAACGTCATGAAGGAAAGGGTGGCATTGTTTAGGCGCGGCACGACATGCCATTGGCACATGTGGCATGGTCGGCATGCCTTGGCGCGGTTTAGGCGTGGCCAAAGGATTTGGCGTTTGTAGCCAAGTTGGTGTCGTGACCAATGGATAGGCGTCGTAGCCAGGTTGGTGCCGTGACCAAAGGATAGACGTCGTAGCCAGGTTGGTATCGTGACCAAAGGCGTCGTAGCCAGGTTGGTGCCATGACCAAAGGATAAGCGTCGTATCCAGGTTGGTGTCGTTACCAAGGGATTGCCACAAATTGTTTGGTGGAAAGTTTGTATGGCTGAGATTCGTATCTCAGGAGGAAGGGTAGCCGTTGATTGTTGCAACCCTTCGTTTGGAAGCCAGCGACATGGTTGCATGGCCGGCATGGCTATGGTGTGAAGTGGAGCTGCTGGCAGTGTGCGGCTTGCAAGGGAGTCACTTGCGGCTTGGAAGGGAGCCGCAGGAAGTGTGCGGCTGTGTCTAAATTAGGGTTTGACATACCGAAATCCTAATAAGCGCCCTTTACTAGAATCACCGTAGAATTCACGTAGAACTCGAATTTTAACGATCCGCCCCTCCATTTCGATTGGAAAAGAATTCTCTATCTCCGTACGAGGGAATATTTAGGTTTTGAACTCGTTTGGGTGGTGAAAACAGCCCGACAGTAAAAACCAGGAAGAATTCAGGAGGGATGGCGGCATGGCCAAAGTTAGATTTTGGTGGCACAAGCCAAAGAATTTGGCGTCAAGGCCAAAAGGTCGCTACAAGTATTTTAGTTCGGTGGTGGACTTGGACGGCTAAGATCTGCATTTTAGATGGAACGATGGTCGTTGATCATTGCAACCCTTCGTTTTGGCAGCCAGCGGCATGAAGGTGTGGCCGACATGGCTTTGGCACGGTTTAGGCGTGACCAAGCTAGGATTTTGGGATAGTTAGGCGCGGACAAAAACTAGGGTTTTGGCATAGTTTGGACGCGGCCAAAATTAGGGCTTGGCGTTGGGCCAAAGGTTACCACGCGTTGGCTGGCGACCTTGGACGGCTAAGATCTGCATCTCAGATGGAAGGGTGGCCGTTGCTCGTTGCAACCCTTCGTTTTGGCAGCCAACGACATGAAGGCGTGGCCGACATGGATTTGGCACGGTTTAGGCATGAGCAAGCTAGGATTTTGGCATAGTTAGGCGCGACCAAAAACTAGGTTTTGGCATTAGTTTGGGCGCGGCCAAAGTTAGGGCTTGGCATTGGGCCAAAGGTTACCACGCGTTTGCTGGTGACGTTGGACTGCTAAGATCTGCATCTCAGATGGAAGGGTGGTCGTTGATCGTTGCACCCCTTCGTTTTGGAAGCCAGCGGCATGTAGTAGGGCCGACGTGGCTTTGGCATAGAGGCGTGGCTGACATCGTTTACCATTGGCACGGTGGCGCGGCTGGCATGGTTGGCATGCCTTGGCGCGGAGACATGGCTGGCATGGTTTGCCATTGGCACGGTGGCGTGGCTGACATGGTTGGAATGCCTTGGCGCGGAGACGTGGCTGGCATGGTTTGCCATTGACACGGTGGCGCGGATGGCATGGTTGGCATGCCTTGGCGCGAAGACGTGGCTGGCATGGTTTTCCATGGCACGGTGGTGCGGCTAGCATGGTTAGCACGCCTTGGCGCGGAGACGTGGCTGGCATGATTTGCCATTGGCACGGTGGTGCGGCTGGCATGGTTGACATGCCTTGTCGCGGAGACGTGGCTGGCATGGTTTGCCATTGGCACGGTGGTGCGGTTGGCATGGTTGGCATGCCTTGGCGCGGAGACGTGACTGGCATGGTTTTCCATTGGCACGGTGGCGCGAGAATTAGGGTTTGGTATATACGAATATAATGTCAGTCAATACTAAGGATTCTGCCGTGGAACATGACACATGTATATAAAAAAAAGGTACCCTGGTAATTCTTACGTAGGCATGCTGATTGATTCAATAAATGCGCTAGTGATCGTAGCGACGTCATGTCTATACGGTTTTATAATTTTAACCACCATCAACATTAAGTCCCCTGCTTAGCTCGGAAATATATGCTCGGCAATGATCATGTCAGGGCTAATCTTGGAGATTGTGGTTGCGTTGTCGGTCCATCCTTGATTTTAGGTTGTTCAGTGTCTGTACCTTCTGATCGCGATGATGATATGTCGTGGATGATTGCATGATAGAAATCTTCCGAAGCCACAGGATGAAATAGATGAGTTGGGAGACATTTTGTTGCCGATATGCTGCTATCAAGTCTTCAAGGACTTTGCCCCAAGAGACACCCTTCGAACCAGCTTATGAATCTTGGACCATCGTATGGAATGAGATGCGGTGAGCAGTCCCCATTTATATTTCTGTTAGATCCGATGGCATGGACGAATATGTGAATGTATTTTTGTGGCGTGCTTTTGGAGTCTTCGATGCACATGCATGGATTCATGTTGAGAAATTCCTGCGGCTCGTAAAACTTCGGCAGTGATGATGTTGAAATCAGAAATAACCAGGTTGGGAGTGAAAGCGTCCCGTGCTGGTAGTCCCCTTGTGTAGCCTAATTTCATTGCATCGCCTCAAATCCATGTCCACATGATTTGATACAAGCTTATTGTACTCTTCTGGATGTGTTGCTGGGATGCACATGGATGAAATATTCTGGATAGCGAAGAGGTAGGAATGAGAGAGTTATGTTGTTTATCGTGGCTCCCTCTGTTTCTTCAAGAAAATGTTTCAGCCGCGTCTTTGGAGTCATCTCATGAGTCTTTGATGGTTGTCGGGACGGATTGCGATGAGAAGTCCCCGATCGCATTTTTCTTTAGTTTCTGAAGTTGTTTTCCTCTGAGAAGGCTTGGGATCCACCGCGGCCTCGTTAAGTGTTGAAGGCGTCTTCTAGACAGAGAGGTGATGATATTCTTGCGCTACACCCTTGAAGAGTATATGACCTTGTTGTGGCTATGGACTTTTGGTTGGCTGTGTCTTCTGAGCTTTGACAGTGAAGGGATTCCCGTGTAGATATTTGTAGTGATTGTTGCTGCGGTGAAGCTCTGGCTGGTATCAACAAATGAGCGGCAACAGTTCTTGGTAGCATATGTAATCAGAAGAGACTACATTGTCTTGGGAAAAATGTAGGTTGGCTAGAATTGTATGGGCATCCATGGAAGTAAAAGGATTGGCTGGATGCGTAAGCGAGCAAACTTTCCATGGTCACGAGTTTTGGCGGGATGGATCAAAAGGTGGCCATGACTACGAAGATTGGCTGGCTGCGATCATGATCCTTGACATGGGGAGTGTGGTGGCACGACCCTTTGCAGGAAGGAGTGGTGTTAAAGCGGCTTCGGCTCTTGGAGAGGACGTTCAAACTCAAGGAGCCAAGCTCTGAAGCTTCGGCTTCGGATCCTGGAGCAGCTTATAGAGAGAACGCTGAAGCGGAGCGGCCGCTGGAGCGAATGTTGAAGCGGAGCGGCTGTTGAAGCGAACGTTGAAGCGGAGCCGCTGCTGGAGAACGTTGAAGCGGAGCCACTTCTGGAGAGAACGTTGAAACGGCGCCTTGCAACTCTCAGAGCCTTGACGGTTACCATGTTGAAGTCGAAGACCGCGTTCTGTCAAACTCGATATCCCTCAAGTGAAAAGAGGTTAGGAGTCCCCAGTTCCATCTATCGATCGTGATTCCAAGAGAGGTTGGGGTTTGGGAACGGCTTCCCTGGATGGAAACACCTTCTTTCCTGATGCAGTGTGGTTGAGGGATGCAAATATGTCTTGACGCTACACCTTGGAGAAATATATAACCTCACATAACTGTTTCATCATAGACTGCACGACTTTGTGGGCGAAGTCCCCAGAAATCGTGCAGCTCCTGACGGGAAGAGGGTCTCTGTGAACTCAGGAGGGTTGCTGATTTCTTTTGCCTCGATTTTGGAGAAGTCGTTCCTGATCTTTACGTTTGATGAAATTGGATTGTTGATTCCCTTCTGCTGGGCGTTCAAGAGCAACGCGAGCCTCTTCATCTATAAACGCACATCCTGCTGAAGTGCCTGCGCCGGATGTTAAAAGTATTCTTTGTCAGCTCCCTCTTGGGTTGACGTGACTCTTATGGTGGCCGCTCCCTCAGTGTCTTGAGGAAATAGGTATCTCTTTGTGAGTTATAAAAACGTCTGTCTGAGCCTTACAAGAACCTTTTGTCTTTTCATCAAATCAACAGTGGTAAAAGGAGGTCGACTTCTTCCGGATCTTCCATTATCTTGCCCTGATGGTGGAGTAGCAGCGTCTCTGGTGACGGTTGGAGCTGTTGTACTTGAAGAAACGTTGGGGTGGTGGAAGCGTCTCTGGTTCTGGTGATCGTAGGTGTATCGTGCAGAGATGACATGGTTTTGATCACATAATGCTAGAGCCATGGCACTGTTTCGAAGGGTGAGGATGGCGCTGCTTTGGCTGGTTGTGGAGCGGAGAATATGGCGTTGGAAGGGTGCAAGATTCTAGCACTGGAAAGTATGCAAGCTGTTAGCGCTGGATCGGCTTGTAATGGGCGCTGGCTTGGCGTGGCCGCTGGCTTGCCATGGGCGCTGACTGTTGGCTTGGCACGATGCTGGTTGGCGTGGCGCGGACCGTTGGGCACCGTGAGGCTTGTTCTTGCGGGACCAGTTGCCTCTTTCCATACGTAGCTTAAATAGGAAATCCTTTCCTTATTCAAATTCCAAAAGTGGTATGCCCATAAAAGGGGTTGGCTTTCCTCTTTTTTTTTTTTTTTTTCCCGAAAGGCAAACTAAGCGCCTGGTTTATGGTTTGATTTGAATTGATAGATAACTGTTATCTATGAGGGTTCTGGATTATTCTTTTGCAATGAATTGTTTTAGAATAATATTGTTTTGGTTATGACTATAAGTAGCATAAGTACCCCAGGAAATACATGGACTTGTGAATGTTGTGCGATAGTAAAAAGCACGAAATGAAACATGGGAACAATATGGCTACCGGTTTTTATCATCTATGTGAATATTTGAAGTGGTATACCATCTATTTTGTCTAGGCAATACTTACTCGGTTTTTCGGATCTCCTAACGAAAAATGAATCTTCCGGGTGCAAGTCCAAGTTTTGTGGAAAACGCCACGGTGATCGTGGAAAGTCCCCAATCATCCCTGAGCCACCTGATATTAGAGTCGTCGATCCGTGGTTGGATCGTTTGCTTCTAACCTCTGGGAAGTCCCCAGTCATCCCTTGTCGTCTCATGACTGGTAATCGGGCCGTCCGGTAACTGAGTGGTCGATCCCTGAGTGGATCGTTTGCTTCTACCTCCTTGATGTTCGGGTCAAAGTATGAGATCGGGAATTGGAAATTGATATTATAACCGAGAGATTAATCTCCCAGTATGGTCGCCAATTGTTTGTGGGTGAAAACGGTTTTTGCTGATTTCAGTAATTTTGCGTGAGTGGGTGAGAAACGAGTCTAAACCCTAAACAATGTACGTCAAGGGAGTACTTTAGATTCGAGAGATCAATCTGTACAAATCCATCCTAAACCAAGAAATGACCGTTCCAGACTTACTTCGGTCACAAAGTGAAGGAGAAGGATTTGTTTTAGGGAGGGAAGCGAAGAGACTGTTGAGACCAGAATAGTTGATTCGGAAAGAGTAGTTGTTTGACTTGTATCAGAAAGTGAAAGCTAACATATGGAAAGCTAGCAAGTGATTTCTGAGTGTTGTATGCTCCTGACTAAAACTTGTTGTTCGGTGGAAATAGGTAAGACCTATTTATACAAGTCGAAGTGAAACGTACTCTGGTCTCGTAAGAAATGGAAACGGGTTAGTAAATGGGAGGAGGTGATAACCGGTAACGCCTGGAATTGATGTTCCATAATGAAGGAAAGTGTTTCACCATTACTCCCTGTATTTACAAACCGCCTCATCCTTATGACACTGTCTTGTAAGGGGCGTAGTGTAGGCCGCACGCTGTAAATCGCCAAACCAATACCCCAATGAGCATCCCCCAGTCTGTGACATGTGTTGATGTCTCGAGTGTTTTGTGGAATACATGTAGCATGTTGCTGTTGTTTGGCAAGTTGAGCTTGGGAGACTTGCCGGATCGGTGGTGACCTTCGACGGTCGAGATTTTGCATCTTGAGAGGAAGGGTAGCCATTGATTATTGCAGCCCTTCGTTTGGTAGCCAGTGGCATGAAAGCATGGACGACATAGTTAGGCATGGCCAAGCTAGGATTTTGGCATAGTTTGGCCGCGACCAAAAACTAGGGTTTTGGTATTGTTTGGGCGCGACTAAATTAGGGCTTGGCGTCGGGCCAAAGGTTGCCATGCGTTAGCTGGTAACCTTGGACGACTAAGATCCGCATCTTAGATGGAAAGGTGACCGTCGATTGTTGCAACCCTTCGTTTTGGCATCCAACATCGTGAAGGAAAGGATGACATGGTTTAGGCGCGGCATGGCATGTCATTGGCACATGTGGCATGGTCGGCATGCCTTGGTTCGGTTTAGGCGTGGCCAAAGGATTTGGCGTTTGTAGCCAAGTTGGTGTCGTGACCAAAGGATAGGCGTCGTAGCCAGGTTGGTGCCGTGACCAAAGGATAGGCGTCGTGGCCAGGTTGGTGCCGTGACCAAGGGATTGCCACAAATCTTTTGGTGGAAAGTTTGTATGGCTGAGATTCGTATTTCAGGAGGAAGGGTAGCCGCTGATTGTTGTAACCCTTCGTTTGGAAGCCAGCGGCATGGTTGCATGGCCGACATGGCTTTGGTGTGAAGTGGAGCTGCTGGAAGTGTGCAACTTGCACGGGAGTTCGTTGCGGCTTGGAAGGGAGCCGCCGGAAGTGTGCGGCTGTGTCTAAATTAGGGTTTGACATACCGAAACCATAATTAGCGCCCTTTACTATAATCGCCGTAGAATTCATGTACGAACTCGGATTTTGACGATCCACACCTCCATTTTGATCGGAAAAGAATTCTCTATCTCCGTACGAGGGAATATTTATGTTTTGAGCTCGTTTGGGTGGTGAAAACATCCCGCGGTAAAAACCAGGAAGAATTCAGGAGGGATGGCGGCATGGCCAAAGTGTGATTTTGGTGGCACAAGCCGAAGAATTTGGCGTCGAGGCCAAAATGTCGCCACAAGTCTTTTAGTTCGGTGGCGGACTTGGACGACTGAGATCTACATGGGTTTGGCACGGTTTAGGCGTAACCAAGCTAGGATTTTGGCATAGTTAGGCGCGGCCAAAAACTAGGGTTTTGGCATAGTTTTGACGCGGCCAAAATTAGGGCTTGGCGTTGGGCCAAAGGTTACCACGCGTTGGCTGGCGACCTTGGACGACTAAGATCTGCATCTCAGATGGAAGGGTGGTCGTTGATCGTTGCAACCCTTCGTTTTGGCAGACAACGATATGAAGGCGTGGCTGGCATGGCTTTGGCACGGTTTAGGCGTGACCAAGATAGGATTTTGGCATAGTTAGGCGCGGCCAAAAACTAAGGTTTGGCATTAGTTTGGGCGCGACCAAAGTTAGGGCTTGGCGTTGGGACAAAGGTTACCACGCTTTAGCTGGAGACCTTGGACGGCTAAGATCTGCATCTCAGATAGAAGGGTGACCGTTGATTGTTGCAACCCTTCGTTTTGGCAGTCAGCGGCATGTAGTAGGGCCGGCGTGGCTTTGGCATAGAGGCGTGGCTGGCATAGTTTGCCATTAGCACAGTGGCATGGCTGGAATGGTTGGAATGCCTTGGCGCAGAGACGTGGCTGGCATGGTTTATCATTGGCACGGTGGCGCGGCTGGCATGTTTGGCATGACTTGGTGCGGAGACGTGGCTGACATGGTTTGCCATTGGCACGGTGGCGCGGATGGCTTGGTCGGCATGCCTTGGCGCGGAGACGTGGCTGGTATGGTATGCCATTGGCACGGTGGCGCGGCTGGCATGGTTGACATGCCCTGGCGCGGAGACGTGGATGGCATGGTTTTCCATTGTAACGGTGGTGCGGCTGGCATGGTTGGCATGCCTTGGCGCGGAGACGTGGCTGGTACGGTGGTGCGGCTGGCATGGTTGAGATGCCTTGGCGCAGAGACGTGGCTGGCATGGTTTGCCATTGGCACGGTGGCGCGATAATTAGGGTTTGGTATATACGAAGATAATGTCAGTCAATACTAAGGGTTCTGCCGTGGAACATGACACATGTATATATAAAAAAAAGGTACCCTGGTAATTCTTACGTAGGCATGCTGATTGATTCAATAAATGCGCTAGTGGTCGTAGTGACGTCATGTCTATACGGTTTTATAATTTTAACCTTAAGCTAAAAATCACCATCAACAGTAATATACACTCAGTTGCTGATGAGTTTTTTCGGGCTGTCAAATTCAAGATTGGAAAAGGTGACTCCGCGCGTTTTGGGAAGACATATGGTGCGCTCAAGGAACTTTAGCCTCGATGTGTCCCAACCTTTACAGAATCTCTACGAGTAAAAATATGTTAATGATGCATGCTTATACGGTAGATGAAAATGTGGTTAACTTGGATTTTGGTATTTCTCACAGGCGTCTTTATGTTGCCGAAATAACTGATTTAACTACCATTTTACCTCTTCTGGATCTTGTGTCTTTAAACAGAGATGCCGGAGATGTTTTAGTTTAGAATGGTGCAAAGTCTGGCGATTTCACCAAGAAATATGCTTACGATCTGCAAGTCTCGACTAGAAGAATTGATAATAGTTTTCCCAAGACCAGGGTCGTTTGGTATAAAGCTTGGCCTCAAAAGCACGCTTTATTCCTTTGGCAAGCTGTTTTAGAAATATTACCTACTTTGGATAACCTTCAAAAGAGAGGTTCTACAATTGTAACCTCTAATGGTTCTCTTATTCCTAACATTTGTACTTTTTGCCAATGTTCTCCTGAGAGCTCTAACCACATTTTTCTTGAGTGCCCCTTTGCTCTTCAAATATGAGATTTCTTTTTAGATTGTGCAAGAAAGACAAATTATCCATAGCACAGTCAGGGAGTTGATATCCATCTGGAATTGTCGGGACCTCTCCGTTAAAGGAAATGAAATTCGGAAGCGATTGCCTACAAGCATTTTATGGTCTGTTTGAACGAGCGCAATGCAAGAACTTTCAGAGACAAATCCAAGGAAGTTGTCGATCTTATAACGTCTGTTAAGCTTCAAACTTATTATTGGGCTTATAATGAACCTTGTTTTGTAGGTTTCACTTCAAATGCTATAGTTGTAAATTGGAAAGGAAAACTTTTCCAACCTAGTGGTGGTGTAGTGTGATCCTTGTTATCTTGTTCGAGTTTCTTTATTTTTATCAGCTTATTGTTGACGGTTGGGAGGTGTTTAGTGTTGTGTGCAACACTTTGGGAAAAACAGCTATATCACTACCATCTATCTACTGACGAATTTTACATCAGAAGTATAGATTACGTCTCCCAAACCGTTATATTATCAAAATCCAGCTGGGCCTGACTGATCTTTTAACTTTCGGGGTATTCTCCGCTCACAATTATTATTTCTTTAGATGCACAAGTACAATAAATTATGGACCACTTTTACAATGTCTTTTCTCTGTTCCTTGTCTTTGTGCAACCAATCTTGTATGGTTGTATACATCACACACCTGCTTCTCCTAGAGGTACGTCCAACTGTTCATAAAATGTTACATCAATATGGTTGTCAGTTAAAAGCCTCTATTTTGATCCCTCTACCTAAAAGCGTTATTGATGATATCTATTCTTATAATATTGCTACCGATAATATCTCTCTCACGTGGTCTTTGCCACAAACATTCGATTATCCAATAGGTACAAAACTAGAAAGCGCATTTATTTTTGAGCAAACGTCAAAGAAATTAGTTATTTCATGAAAAGGTGCAGTTACAGTTAGACTCTGCAACAAGGTAACAACCATGTGCAAGTCTAACTCAGTACAACCCGCTAAGTTATCAAAACTGATTCATACCAAACCTGTCATCCCTAGTCAGTTAGGTTAACTGCTCTGGTTAGGTCAGATTCAAATGGGTTTGGCTAGTACACCCGGATAGGAAAAAGCTCGACAGAAAATGGGTAGAAGGTTATCTTCCCTCCCTCTAACAATTTCAGTTTCAGTTCTCCCTCTTCTTCATGTAACTTTGCAGAGATGGATATGAATTCCTCCAATCCAGAACGTATAGGTGTATATGTCTGTCTAATTTTTCATTTATATGAGATAGTGTGGTGATTGTAATAGGACTTCTTTTTTGTTAGAAACCCTAAACTCTCTTTTTGCTATTTAAAACCCCTAATTCCCATGCTTTTCCTTTACACATCATTGGGTTCATAGTTGAAGATGAGGGAAATGATTATGAAGTTGTGAATGAGATGTGTTTGAGTCTGTAACCGCTGTAACAAGATCGAGAGGATGCTGATTTTCATGGGAAGTTGTAGATGATTAAATTCAGGGAGATAGTTATGATGAGCAAACCGGACAAATGAGTTCCGGTGATTGTTTGTTATCAATGGAGGAGATTGAGACAATATTTGGGTTGCATCTAAGGAAAATGAATATGTAATGGGTTGATTGAGTTGTTGTTGGTGAGGTTAATTGAAGAGCAGAAGAAATAGGGTTTGGTTGGAATCTGATGTCATATGACATTCTCAAAACAAGATGTCATATGCATATTGTGTAAAGGAAAAGCACGGGAATTAGGGGTTTTAAACAGCAAAAAGAGGGTTAAGGTTTCAAACACAAAATAAGTCCTATTACAATCACCCTACTACCTCATATAAATGAAAAATTAGATAAA
Organism: Papaver somniferum; assembly: GCF_003573695.1. Taxonomy (NCBI): domain Eukaryota; kingdom Viridiplantae; phylum Streptophyta; class Magnoliopsida; order Ranunculales; family Papaveraceae; genus Papaver; species Papaver somniferum. Next base: position 265,064,199 of record NC_039364.1, on the reverse strand, counting down.
CATGCATACCTATATGTTATGTATTGGAGAAATTCATATCCATTTCTGCATAGTTATATGAAGAAGAGGGAGGAACTAAAACTGAAATTGTTAGAGGGAGGGAAGATAACCTTCTACCCATTTCCTGTCGAGCTATTTTCTATCTGGGTATACTAGCCAAACCCATTTGAATCTGACCTAACCAGAGCAGTTAACCTAACTGACTAGAGAGGGCAGGTTTGGTATGAATCCGTTTTGATAACTTAGCGGGTTGTAATAAGTTAGACTCGCACATGGTTGTTACCTTTTTGTTGCAGAGTCTAACTGTGACTGCACCTTTTCATGAAATAACTAATTTCTTTGACGTTTGCTCTTTATTTTTCTCCCCTTCAGATATTGTTGTTTAAGGTGCGATGACCAATGGGATTTTTTTTTTCTTTTTCTTAATTTTTTTTGGGTGTTTCAGGGACTCTGGGGACCGATGGAAATGGAATTCCGACAAGTGAATGTACAATCTTTTCATTTTTTCCTAGATAGACTCCACCAAAATTTATTTTATGTCTCTTTTTTGTATGATGTCATGATTACATCAATGGAGCAACAATCATTATCGTAAAAGTTTTCTGTTGTTTCAGGAAATCCAGGAGAGGAGAGAAGAATCGGGGGAAAAAGAAACACAATCATAATTTTCATTCTTTCTGCACTAGTAATTACAGTGATTGTACCAATGCATTATGGATGGAAAGCAGGTATGAAGATGGGAATGCTTAGGTAGAGTCATCTGTTGTGTCGGCGGGAATCCAGCAAGTACGTCTTTGCCAATTTGAACTGAAGCAAGAGAGTCTTTGCCAGTATGACTCTAGTTTCATGTCTATACTTGCACCAAATGAAAAGTCTGCAATAATGCACTAGTGGAAAAAGGCCTATCTGAGGCACAATGGAACGACACAAAATGGGCCTCGCTATACAGAAAAGTGAAACAATGCATGGAAAGTGCCCCTGACTAAAGTCAAAAGGTCGTTGTATCAAGACTTTTGTTGACCTATACAACGACATGTGAATAGTCTCGTTTCATTGGTACTTTCTACGGGCATCCTCATTCTTATCGCCCCATCTATTATTCTTTCTTCATTTCTCTTTTTCTTTCTCTTTCTTCTCTCACTTTTTTCTCTCTTTCCCTTCTGCTCTTTTTTCTTCTTCTTACAAATCGTCCATGGCTTCACCACAAATCTTTTTCGTTTTATTTTGAAAACGCTAAATCTTGAATCTAAAACCCCCAAATAAGAAACAGCTGCAAAGAAAAAAAAAAAAAGGAGAATTTTTTTTTTACTGAAATCTAATCTGATAGATCGGGTTTGTTTTTCTAGTTTTGTTTTGGTTTACGTTTTGTGTAAAGATGATGATGAATAGTTTCAACAGAAACTTTTTTTCTGATTTTAGTGGTGGTATTGGTTTACTCATTTCTGTGATTTTTTTTTTTAATTTTGATTTTAATTTCAGACAATTATACTGATTTTACTTTTGATTTCTTATACGGGTTCCGCTGGTTAGTAATTTTCTACTGATTTTTCGTTTTTGGGATGTTTTGCAGAGAAGAGGAGAAACAAGTAGAAGTTGGTTTTGGTGGTGGTGGTGGTGGTGATGCGGAATACTCAACGATGGGCGGAACAGGTATTGCATCTCACCATCTTCATCTATTTCATTTTCTTCTGATTTTGTTTAGCTTTATAAAACCCTAATTTATGGATATTGGATTTTGATTTAGGGTTGAAAGTGTTTGTTTTCTGTTTCAAGTTTGTAGATCCTCTTTATTGACTGTTGATTTTGATTGGGTTTGTATTTTTGGTTTTTATACATACAGAGAAGGCTTATTTGAAGCAGCTTAACACTGTTTAGGAGAGTTTAATAAAACATGTAAGGCAGATGGTACCAGAAGAAACTTGTGTATCCTTGAGTGCATTGAGGTTTTGCAGCTTGGCGTTTTAGATTGAGTGGGTTAACGGTTTACTTATACTTGCACTCATGTTTTTAATTATGATTGCATTGTAGTTTTAAGTTCTATTCTATTTAGTTTTGCATTCTAATGAAATTGTGCTTACTTCATTTTGCTTACAGGTCTTGAAACACTTGTGGAGGATGCATCAAATTTGCTGAATGAAAAAATTACTGAGCAGTTGTTACAGTCCAATGACTCTCAAAGGAAAACAACAAAGGATGCTGGGAGAATTGCTGGATTAAAGGTTCTGCGTAGTATGAATGAGCCTACTGCTGCTTCTTTGGCCTATGGGTTTGAGAAGAAAAATTATGAAATTATCTTAATTTTTGATCTTGGTGGTGGTATCTTTGGCGTTTAAGGTACTTCACTATTTGAATTTTGAAGTTCAGTTGTGCAATTTATTTTGTCATTTGAGTGGATGTAGTTTCTTACCTAAAAGTACTATAACTCTTTTTTCTTTCCTTGCAGCTCTCTTATCTTGGTGTATCAAACATATGTGGTTCATTCTACTCTCATACTCTGCATATTCTACAGCAGGTAAGATACTTGCAAATCTACATGTGGCACGACGTGGTATTTTTTTATGTGGCTTGTTGTTACTGGAATCATACCGAGACCACCGTTCCACTTATGTGTTTGGTTATGTTTCTTGCTGCTCATGCTCAGACTTTCTTCAATACTGCTAATGTTGTCACTTCTGTTCAGAATTTCCCTAATTATAAAAGAACCATTGTTGGGATTATTAATATTAGTTCATTTTTTATCAAGATGTCATCTACAAAAATGTAAAGCATTGAGGTGGTAAAACGGTGAAGGGTTAATTAATTTTTGCTATATTTTTTTTTTGGGTGAAAAAGAGATGAATACTTTGTAATGCCTTTATCAGTACATTGCTTAACCACTTATCATGGGTATGATATGTATTATGGTAGTTAGAAACTCTGAACTTTTTTATTATCCTATATAGTGTATGTATTGATTCTGTTTGCTTCATAAGTGCATGAATGGCTAAAGAAAGGAAGACGTTGTTGGTTGCATTGTGTTTCTGTATTGAAGTTCAATGATCGTACTCCCTCTTCTAGTATGGACAGTCATTTATACAGAATTGTGATTGTGTTTTCTTTGAGTGCTGTTTTCATCTTATTCTCCTGATTCATGCTCTGAATTATGTCTGGTTCGGTGTTGTGCAGCTGAATACAAGTGCTAGAATGAATAATATGGAAGTAGGCAACCACCTGATGAACACAACAACGATTCTGATTTATTGAGCTTGAAAGTGCCTGTACCTGCAATATCTATGACAAGCATATTCGTTGGTGCACGTAGCAATTACAGATTCGATTGATAATGGTTACTTTGCTCGTCAGGTGATATGTTTTCTAAGATGCATTTCTAGGACTAGAACTTATCCAGCTCTTACATATCACCTCATTATGCTTTTTAGCGCTAATTTATGTATTTCCGTTTGTGTCAGTTGCGGCTAGTCACAACATGTTGTGCTTTACATTCTTACTGTGGGGAAAATATCCTTACAAGAAAGTCCTTGGCAGAGATTGTGATGGCAGAAGATGTCCTGAATGAGTTAGATCAAGCTAAATGTGGTGTTATGATTGGTTCCGCAATGGGTGTCATGAAGGTGAGCTTAAAACTTTTGGTACATTTAATTGTTGTCACTTGAGATTGAAGCTATAAGGTTCTCAATGTCCATGGTCTATTTGTTCATTTCTATGTTGATGTAAGCAATGAAGTCACTACGAATTGTTGCTGCTGTTGTTGTCTTGATGATTGGTCTATTAGGCCATTTCTGTGTATATTATGTTTGACTAGTCATGTAACCTACGGTATATATAAGGTCTGACATTGTATTCTTATTCTGAATGTAGTTCAATAACCTTTATGGAGATCGTCACTTCGTGAGGGCCATTGTTGTCATGACTGCTGGTAAGATTGATGTTGTTGCTGGATACGGAGATGTTGGTAAGGAATGCGCTTCTGCTCTCAAGCAAGCTGGTACCCAGGTCATAATCATTGAAATATTCTTTTAAAAACCTTGAACTTATTATTTAAGGCTGAATCTTTTTTGTGTTAGTTTGAACCAAATTCATAAGTACAATTTAGTGCAGTGGAATTGTCATTTTGTATGGCATGAATCAGGTTTTAGTAATTGAATTTCATTTTAATTTAATTTGTCATTTGAATTTCGGTGTAATTTAAGTTTGAATTAGAATTGTTTCAGCCCAGTTAGAACTACTGCAGTCAGCCAGATCTGGTTCCACTTTTTTTTTAATATTAAAAAATAAATCTACGACGTGATCTACATGTCTACCTAAGGACAACCCCAAAGTATCGTAAATCTAATTTATTCTAAGTCAACTTGAAAGTGTCGTTCCAGAAAAAGATACTGAATCTACGACACTTTCTGCGACAATTCGAAAGTGCGGTTTAACTCGCCAATACGACACTTTCCAACTATCTTAAAACGGTTTTTTTCCACTAGTGATGCTAAGTGTACCGGGGTCGTTTCTCCCGGGTGACATAAAAAATTTATGGGCTCCACCACTAAATCTGACCCCTGTTAATCTCTGGTGGGCCCCACCAAAAGTTTTGTTTCATCCGGGAGAAACGACGGGATTTTCTCCCCGTTAACATAACATCACTCGACTGTATTTATGTTTTGTCTCCTTTTTGAGGGCACTTGTGGCGGTTTTTCTGTCTCTCACTCTACCTTAGCTATAGAGATTGATTTTTCTCAGAACTAAGATGTATATTTTTTTCTAAGAAAAATGGTGACCTTTTTCTCTATCCTCAGACTAATGTTTTTTTTTTTTTTTTTTAT
>NC_039364.1:265014072-265059281 GCF_003573695.1 Papaver somniferum | reverse complement strand
CTTATTTTTTTTTTTTTTTTTTTTAATATCTTTAAAAAAAGTTATATCATTCACTGGTGGAAAATAGAAGTTTAACCACTGCCAGGACAAGAGGTAACATCGCTAAAAACGACTGTGTTTATCAGCTGTAATTTAGAAGTGGTTTTTTCCAAAACGACTATTTCTCGCAAACGTTGAATTCTTTAAAAAAACTACTTTCTTCAGCAGCTCTATAAATATTTACTGATTGGCACGGTTGTTTATTTCGATTATCATACCAAAAAAAAATGGGAGATGATTCAGCTGAATCAAGCTAGATTCACCTGAACCTTGAGTTAAAATCAAATATGATTAAAACAAGCTGAAACCTAAATTGTAAACTGAAATTTAATGAAAATTATATTGACTAAATTCATTTTACAACTTCAGCAATCTATTATCACTTATCCAATCTAAATATTGATGCTATTAAGTTACAATCTACATTGCAAATTAAAGAAATGCAAACCTGGTTTTCTAACACACGCAAAAAAAAAGATCATACACTTATATGCAATGGTCCTTCCACCCTTGGGGTAAGGAGTTGCTTGATGCATAAACAAATACTGTCTACAGATGACACCTTTAAGGATCCTCCAGCAATCTCCATTTAGCATTCAGACTTTGAAGTTAAACATGCTCAAGCTGAGATGATGAACAACCAATTCGATAGCACTGGACAATCACCAGTACCAGAAGCTTCATTTTTCATCGTAACTTCCTGCAACAAAAGATGATAGTTAGTTTGGATCTAAAGCATTCAAAAAATAACACAAACAAGAAGTAAAACAGAGTTATAACTCTTGATCCAGCTAAGATGACAAACTGCAAGGTTACAAGTTTCATTCACGAAACATAGGCTCAGAAAGCTATTCATGTATTAAGCATACCAAATTATAAGTACACAAGTACTCAACTAATCTTAAGCATACAGATAACCAGCAAATGTTTTAAACATGTTAATTCACTGACATAACTAATCTCAAACCTGCTATGTTTATGTCTAGCATGGCAGGAAGACAATATAGCATAATTACAACTAAAATTACTGAGAACATAACAAAACATTGATGCTCTAAGAATTCACGAAGCCCAAATAAACCCCAACACTCGCGAGAAAGTATAGCGTCAATTCATTGGTGGAGAAAATAAATCTCTGTACCTGTCAGAACTATAACTAGCATAACAACAAATGCAAAGCTCCGGCATCATACCACCCTTCTTTAGGACCCTAAAAATGTAAACTTAAATAGGTAAGAAAATGATATGCTTTAACAAAATTGAGGAACAGATATTGCAATATATCATTACCAGTTAAAAAAGCAATTCATTCACATGCATTTGAATTGAAATTTAGATGAATTCTGCATAACAAAACTGTAAAGAGCGTATTACCAACATAAATTATTGTTAACATACAACAGTAAGGCTCAATACTTATTTTTATACTAGTCTAAACACGTGGTAGAGCACAAATTAAACAACTACTACCATGTACTTGTAGTACCATACATCATCACAACATACATACACGAATTAACTAAACATGTAGCTCCAGCCACATATTATTCATGAACATAAATGTGCAGGAAGAACAACAAGTACAACCTATGGAGGTAAAGCAATCACTTCATAAATTAAACATTTGGTGACAATCCTCATAGATTGTAGTTAAAGAGATCCATGTGCAGTAAGTTACAGATATCTGATACTGCAGTTCTGACTTAATCCAAAGGACTTTGTCGGTTTTGCCGTAAAACAGCTTTGCAACTCAGAAGAGTCAAACTCCAATCAAGGAATTCAACGACAAGATAAAATGCAGGTCAGCAATATGTAAAAGATATTACCATGTTTGGCACCGTCCTGAAATTAGAGAATAACAACTACCCTTTGTAGAAGTTCAGATGAAAACCCCTAGCCAAATACAAGAGCAACATGAGCACTCCTGATTGCATTTCCTGCACAACGAATGACACATATGTCAGTTGGACGACAAAATTAGTCATATGATCAATCGATCTTAGCATGTACAACAACCATATGTTCAGTTACTTTCTATGACTTTTTTTGCTAACAACTAAAGGGAATAAAATTTAATGAAGATGGAAGCAAGAAAGAACACCTAACAAAAACTGTAGTAGGAGAAATCATGATGCAGATACTGCCATATCTCAAATAGCAATCTACCAGATACAAGCAGATCATTACTCATTCAAAACTATGCAACAAACAAACTTTAAGTCAAATTTTACCGGAGAATCTCCATAATCTCGAGAAACAACTTCAGGCTAACGAAACCAATATAATAAGCGAAGAAAATCCAGAATATATGAACTGCCAAGTATCGCATATAGAGAAATAACCAAAGTGCTCCACAGTGCATAATAAGAAAAGTAAGTTAAATTTCTCAGTGACCAATGCAATTCTCCTTCTTTGAACACCAAGATGGCTACTATCATCGGTGAAAACTAGAGGCTTAGTGCTAACCACGCCATGGAAAAACAAATCATTCAACTATCAAAACCACTAGAACATTAAGGGAGCAAAGACAATATAAGGAAAACAAAACCACGAAAACCATCAATAAAAACTACAAATCACTTCTCATAAATTAAACATTTGGTGACAAATCCTCACCTGCTAAAATTGTAAAACCTGCTCAAATTGTAAAATTCATTTTCTACATATTAAACACGGCCACCAACAGAATCGCAATCAAAAACCTAAAACCAAGTTTTGTAAAATTTGCTCAATCTATCATAATTCATCAAATCTTTACGTGATCAGATTGTAAAACTTTGTTAAATACACCTTTAATTTTTTGTTGGTTCCAGCAATTTCGTATCAAATTCCTTTCCTCTGGATGTGAAATTCCTTTCCCCTGGCTTTAGATCTTAACACCTTGATGCTTATATGATCCATATAATACCAACAGGCAATAAATTTCAAATTACACATGCAATAAATTTCAAATTACATCAAGGATATATATAACAGAATTTTAATACCAACACCCTTACACGGGCAGTAAATTTCAAATTACATCAAGGATATATATAACAGAATTTATCATCAATTACCTTGATTGAAACCACAAGACCATGGCCAAAGAAACCTACATACAAAAATGTATAAATTGCAAAATCCATCAGGTATTAAGAAAAATTAAATTCTGCAAACACTTCTAATGAATCAAACCAAACCTGAACTAGTTCTGCTCATCATACAATTTCTCGACCAGGTTTTTTCCCCTTCTCTCCGTAGCCACATCCCACATATGATTAATGATGCACTTCTGCTGCAAAATTAACTTAATCAATGAAGTATAAGTAGTCATAAGAAGAAAATCTAAGAAAATTAGGGTTTTATTTTGTGTTTCTTACCCTGCCAATTGTAGATGTAATACTGATAATTACCCATAACACGAATAAATTCACTGATAATTCCTGGTAGAGAAGAATTGCTTCAAATCAATACCTCTTCATCACTGATTTTTGTTGTGCTCTTCATCGATATACTACTAATGATGAAATCAAAAGAGGTTCGATTTCTTCATTAGTTATAGGACGAAATAGAAGAAGAGTTGATTAGAACCGATCGAAGAAATTGATGAAAGAATAGTGTTACGGATCCAAGAAATTAAAAGAGAAGAAAATATCACAGATCGAAGAAATTGAAGAAGAAGAAAATATTACACATCAAAGAAATTTAAATAAGAAGAAAGCATTACAGATAGTATTCGTGAAGCCTAGAAAGTGGTTAAAAACTCATTTTCCACTAGTGATTTACACGGTTATTCGTACAACCTTAGAAAAATATGGGTCTTACTCATTTGGGCCTAGGGTCATAAAAATAATTATGCGAACTATTCGTGGTCGTCATAACTGATTACATGACTGACTTGATAGTTCTCAACAATTATAGATACATAAATAGACAACAAAGGTGCTTAAACCATTTAGCAGTATAGCTATAGCACCATATTTTGAGAAGAATTCTTATTATCCCATGTGCATTTCTAGTTATTATGACAAGTTTAAATGATCTAGTTTGGATAAAAAAATAACATATCTGAACTAGAAAATAAATCTATAATTAGTAGAGATATTTAGCGTTTATAGATCCAACTATTTCTCAGAATTATTTCGGAAATCACCGTGAAACAAATGACATAGGTATAATCCATACATCCAACCTTTTTTCTTTGATTTTTTCAGAGTATCAAGAACACAAGTAACAAAACTAACATAACTCGGTTATTATTGGACAATATTGGTAAGCATCAGTCTGAGTCTACTTCAAATTAAATCTTCTTGAACTTTTTGTTACCTATGGTGTCTTTGGTGAAGTTATTGTGGTTAGAGCATTGCTCGGTTCAACCCACAAATTTTTCCATCTCAAGCTTGTTGTTAATGCTAGATGGTCAAAACTGTATCATGATTTCTAGTCTACCAAGTCAAGTCTTGGACTAGGTTAGAATTTGGTAGCTGAGTATCAGACATCACTCCTGAAGACCGAAGATTGACGAATACTTTTGTAGAACTTCTGTATTAGGTATGTGAAGACCGAACCATTCTATTTTACTCATTATCTTACCATTCTATGTTTTTGAGACGATGTCATATGACTTTTAGTAGATTTACAAAGAAGAAATTTCTAGTCAAGATTGTCTTGTTAAAAATCTCGAAAGATGATTCTAAGGAAAGATGTTCAACGATCCTGAACAATATTAGTTCCAAATAATTTATTGTGTAAATTAGAATCAGTCGATTTTATTGATTTACATCACATGCAACATTAACTCGAAGAAAATTGGTATGAATCAGTAACAGCTGAATTGAACTATTTTCTGAATGAAACCATTACCGAAACCCTAAAAAATCGAAATCAGATGAAGTTTAAACTCAATCGAAACAGAAAATCGATGTTTACCTTGGATGTTGCTCTTGCTGATTCATAGTATCTCTGAAACCTAATTTTCTCGTTTTTTTGCTTTGTTTTTCAGTTAGATTGGATATTCTAAATCAAAGAACAATGTAAATCTACTGATTTCGATCGATTTTGTGTTTGAGTTTCGAAAATCTGATCGGTGTTTTTAAAAAAGAAATCAATTTTTTTTTTCGATTTTCTTCTGGAAGTGAGAGAGAGAGAAAGAAATTGTACCAAAATGAAAATAGTTGCTGCATCAATCGGGTTTCGTAATGGTTATGGGAATTTATATAGGGACTTTTTAGTAATCTGACAATCCGGGTAATTGGTTTCTAAAAGCCCATGGATATGATTTAAGTTGGTAAGGATATATTTCAATGTGCCTCGTATTAGGGACGGGTATACAGATAATATTCCCTTGTTTATTATCCAATAACCATTTTCCCTTGTATGAAATTTTCCAGACTAGAGAAGCATGGGCCACAAAGCTGGTGGGATGTACATATATCTGGCATGTACAGATAACGGTGGCCATTAGTGGAAACAATGATGATAAGCGTGTTAAAAATAAAGACATCCTGCGTAGTCGCACGCATACTCAGCACAGTTACTTCAAGTTCTGGATATTGTCGAGCTTTCTTATCGCCCACCGATTACCTCTGTTGATCGCTGGTGTAGGCCGGAAGCAATGGCGAAGCATCAATTACTACTTAGATGCAGATTCCCGGTTAAAACGGGGTTTGAGATTTTCTTTGTAATTGTGTGAACATTTTATTCTTCAAGAAGATTTTGGATATAGGTATTTTATGTGCATTTCACAGATATTTTGAAGCCAGTGCTTAGAATATTTTGTGAACGATTGCTAGGTAGTTCTAGTGGGTTTTCTTTGTCCCCATTTATTACCAGCCTAACAGCTTCACTCGATTAGTTTTACTTTTCGGTAGATGTTTCGTTATGCGTAAACTATGGCTGCAGGGATTTGAGCCTAGGTCCAGTAACAGTTGGCAGAATGGTAAAATAGTCGGTTCCTTTTTCGCTCGGCAACCTGCAAAGCATAAATCGAAATGCTCGTCTGACGAAGAAGAAACATATATTCCAGATAATTGTAGGTGTAGATAATCCATATGGCTAGGTGGAAAGATCCTAAGCTGTGATACACCAAAGAACAAAGAGCGGCGAAGCACAAGATAGAACCAGACGACGCAAGGAGCGAAGTATCACGTGGGTCGGATGTGACGTGATCCTTATCCGCTGACAGGTCGGGCGAACAATCAGAAAGCACTCGGTCAGACGAAGGGATATGGTCAAACAAAGGAACAAGAAGAAGAGAAGGGCGACATTGTGTTAACCGGACGATTAAGACTCGTCCTCGGGTGAAGAACTATCGGTCAAACCAGAAAGTCGGGCAAGCAGTGAAGGTCCGATAGGGAACAACTAAATTGATGTAATGTGACCAACATTGTAATTCTGTTGTATGTCAACCTTGGCCTATAAATATAACGGCAGGTCGAGAGAGAGAGGTAGGTTAAAGGTGAGAGAAAAACAAGGCATCATACTTGAGTTGTGAGAGCTTCACCATTTGAGAAGGAGAGAACAAATTGTAACCAAAGAAGAGAAATAAGAACATTCATCCTTTCACCCCGTGGACGTAGGTAATCATACCGAACCACGTATATCCTTGTGTCTACATTTGCTTGTTTATCTTCACTTTGTGTTAAATCATCTTATACTTCTTTAGATGTAGTGTGTGGTTTTATTCTACTACATTATGGCGCCGACTAAGGGGACGTCTAAGTTCTCCGGATACCTTGAATGCATGTGCCGACAGAGACGATCCAAAATCTCCTAAAAACTCTTTGTGTGTTAGTTGATGCTATGGGATGAACTCTGCTCGGTGAAAGTCTGTATATGATCGTTTGGTTTGAAGACCGTTGAGATAGTTAAGTTTTCGTTGTTAAGATCGAGTCTTTAGCAAACATTTTCAGTTAGATCGATCCCGAACAGTCGACTAGTCTTGCTTGTAGGCGAGTGTGTTTTCGAGTCTTAATCTTCGTTTTCATAGTATTTTTCGCACTTGTTTTCGTATTTTGATCTTAGTTTTTGTCCCGCGAGTTCAACAACGGAATACCCATAAACTCCCAAATAACATCTTCGATGTGTGGTTTAAGTTATTTGAGGTTCCATGTTGGCGGGGGAAAATGCCAAAACAACAACACGACGAGATTATTGGTCGGCGGTGAAGGAATCCAAGGAATCAAGGGAAGACATCCCTTTGTAGTTCCAAGGGAGTGCATAAGTCTTAGTCCAGTTTTTGCCGTGGCGTGCTGACCTCATAAAAGTACGAATTTGGACATTTTACCCATAGAGAACTAGGTGTTAATGATTTGGAGTCTAGGGAATGTAGGAAAAATTGTAGTTAATGCAGAGTCGTGGTACTGAAAGCGACGTCGTGCAACTTTGAAAGCGACGTAAAATGATACCCGTCTAAAAGGAGACACCTAGAGTCAGAATAAGGCAAATTGGCGAGGTCAGCATGGCAGAGCAGAGAGAATCGTACTTTTGAAACTCAGTCCTGGTGTTAGTCACCTCTTTCTTCTAAAAATCGTGTGTACTATAGAAACTTTTCAAAAACAGGTCAAAGTAAGGTGGTGTCTGTTTTCACTGACGTAGGTAGGGACGACTCTCGGACTAACGTCACACTGTGTCCGATGGCTAGCACGTCAGGGATGGGAAGAACTCTGAGGAACCGCACGATCTCCAGTAACAGCATGCAAGGAGGAGTAACTGGGACAAGGCGAGGGAGTAACGGGCACCACCACCAGAGGAATCACGATCTGCTGCAAGGGGTGTGCCAACTGTGGACGAGGAGATCGATCTGGGACGAGACAGTGACCCATCGCCTCTGGAGAGAATCGCCTTGCCTCCAAGGAGGGATGATCAAATAGATTGACTTACCGCGTCAGACACGGAAGATGATGATGCAACATTGATTCTGCATGCTCAGAGACGAAACATCAGACGACAAGCTGAGTATCAAGAAGCCCTCGGGCGAGAGGAAGAACGACTAAGGCGAGAACAACTAGGACGAGAAACAACTATCGGAATCGATCCGACGACATCGACTCAGATACCCCCCGCAATACCACCTATGATGACGACGCAACCCCGCCCATTTAGGCCATCCAAATGGTAACTCTATCCATGAGAGTACAGATCCAACACTGCTCTCAATTCTGGAAAGCCAAAGAAGGAAAGAGGAGGCTTTAAGGGATCTTCAGCAGAGGAACCTAGCTCTAGAGTTCGAGAACTATGAGCTACGTAACTTAAGGTCGAGGTCGAGAGAATCTTCTAGCCGAGGGACATCAATACACCAAGGCCGAATTAGGAAGGTACCACCTGCAGTAGGACCAAGCAATTCCGGTCGATCGGGACCACCCCCAACACCACGTATCGGAAGATACGGTCCACCCGAAGATTCATCGACAAACAACGAAAGGCACCAGAGGAATAATCAACAAAGAAACACAAGGTACGACAATGCGACTAAAGCCAAGCTAAGAGAGTTAGAGGAAAAGATAAGGAAGTTGTCAGGAACCGGCGAAGAAGATAAGCTCGCCGAGGTCATAAGCGAGGCCGAGAGGACCCCTTTCACCCAAGAGATAGAACTAAGTGCACGCTCCCCACCTTCCCATCAAGGTTCGATGGCACGGGAGACGCAGTTGAGCATTTGAAGATGTACACAATGTCCCTAATACAATGGAAAAACCATGCGGTGGTAATGTGAAAGTTCTTCCCTGCAAGTTTGGAAGGCGAGGCAAGTAAATGGTTCTACAACCTCGCACCAGGAACATTCAACAGTTATGAGACTCTAGTCGAAGCCTTCCTTGAAACATACATGCACAACAGCAGCCTCGGCCCAGGGTCAACAGGTTATTCACCTTGGCCCGACGGTTCAGAGAGCCTCTCAGATCATTGAACGATAGACGGAGAAATTTTTATATAGAAATTGGGAAAGTGCCCGTCGACCAGCAGATATTCGGGTTTGAAAACGCACTTGGGAGGTCGGATCCCATCTGGATAGCCATGTTCACTGAAAAACCACAAACATTGAAAGAAATGAGGAAAATGCAAGAACATTTCATCGCCCTAGAAGAAATTTAGGAAGAGTCAAGGGATAGGGGAGTGCAAGGGGCTAGTGCGGCGCCCGAGCCGACATCGGACGATGTTCAATGGTGTCCCGAGAAGAGACCGAGCCCACCTACTCGAGGAAATGGGAATAAGGAATGGGTGGCTAAAGGAAAGAGGCCGAGGCACGAGGCGAGAACAAACACCCCTTTGAATGCTCCACTAGAAGAAATCTTCAAAGAGGTCGAAAAAAGGAGTGACATCATATACCCAGTTTCAAGAGGGGTACAGTTCGAGGAGACCAAGGATCACCCGGAATATTGCCATTATCATCAATATCGAGGTCACTCTACAAATAACTGTCGAGAAGTGAAAGACATCGTGCAACACCTTATTAGAGATGGTTATCTGAGGCTGTTCGTCCGACACCGAGCCCAGACGACCGCAGCGCCCGATGCACCCGTCCATCAGGTCCGGATCGACAGATCCACACAGTTTGTCAACACGATTTCCCATTCCGCCACTGAAGCGTACAATCTGAATCCTGGAATCATGTCAAGAATCCACAAAAGAGATCATAATGGGAAGGAAATTTTCAGTGTAGCAAAGGCTTTGCCGATGGAATCCTGGATGATGCGACCCATCTTTTTCTCGGCTCAGGATGTCCCGATGAACGGCCAAACTCACAGTGATCCCTTGGTTATCACCCTACTAATTGAGGAATGGGTGGTAAGAAGGATACTAGTAGATAGTGGGAGCTCAGTCGAAGTACTCTTCTACGATACGTTCAAAATGATCTAGTTGTCAGATGATATACTCGTCCCATCGACATATCATATCTACGGTTTTAATGGGACCGTAACTCTAAGGGTATCAGATGGAGGTGGTTACCTAGATAATTTAACCACATTCTGTGTGGTTGATGTCGCCTCGCCCTATGAAGCTATAATCGGAAGACCATGGATCGCTGGAATCAAAGGAGTAGCATCGGCCTATCGTCAAAGCTTACGATTCCTAACGTACAAGGGGATAGCTGAGGTCGTAGGAGATCCATAGGCAGCCCGACAGTGCATGCAGGTCAATGCCCAGATAAATGAGGAGCGGCGAGCACAACACAGAGGAGAGAAGAAAAGGGATAAAGAAGCCAAAGTCGCAGAAGAACTGGAAAGAGTTATATCGCAGGCGGTCATGACTTACGAAGCACAAGGAAACGAGCCTTCATAGAAATTAAAGGAGACAGCGCCGGTGAAGGAATCAAAACCAAACTTCTCGGCCGTGGAACCTACTCGGGAGATTAATTTGGGAACTGTAGAAGAACCAAGGGTGGTAAGGATCGGGTCCTTACTATCGGACGAACAAGTAAACCAGCTCGTGGCGGTGCTAAAGGAAAACATGGATGCATTCGCATGGAACATGCACGATATGGAGGGTATAGATCCTGAGGTATGATGTCACCATCTAAGGATCAACCCAAGCTTCAAGCCAGTCCGACAAAAGATGAGGTGAGTCGAACCAGAATTACAGGCGGCCATCGAGAAGGAGCTAAAGAAGTTACAAGAATCGGGAATAATTAGGAAATCACACTACCCACAGTGGATATCTAACATGGTCGTGGTACCAAAGAGAAACGGAGGAGTCAGAATCTGTATCGACTTTAGCGACCTGAACAAAGCTTCTCCGAAGGACAGTTTCCCACTCCCAAGTATCGATCAACTGGTGGAATCTATAGTAGGGTACGAGGCACTAACGTTGATGGACGGATACGCGGGGTATAACCAGATCCCGCTGGCTCCCGAGGATCAAGAACACACCTCCTTCTTCACACCAAAGGGCCTATACTGCTACACCAAGATGCCGTTTGGGATGAAGAATGCAGGCGCCACATATTAGAGGTTGCTGGGAGACATGTTTGAAGACCAGATCCACAACACCATTGAGGTCTATGTCTACGATATGCTAGTAAAAAGTCGCCTAGCCAAGAATCACATCCGAGACCTGCGGGAAATTTTTCGAATGATGAGAGAATATAAAATGAAAGTTAACCCGACAAAATGCAATTTTTGGGTCACAGCGGGAAAATTTTTGGGATATATCATCACTCCAAAGGGGATAGAAGCAGATACCGAGAAAGTCAGATCCATCCTCGAGATGCCGTCACCATCCACAATAAAAGACGTACAAAAGCTGAACGGAAATATAGCAGCATTGGGGCGATTCATATCTCGGTCGTCCGACAAATGCAAGGATTTCTTTAGCACTCTTAAAAAAGGAGAGAAATTCAAATGGACGGACGCCTGTGAGGAGGCGTTTCAGAATATTAAGCTACATCTTGCAAGTCTTCCAGTATTACAAAGACCCGAGCCGTCGGAGGTCCTCACATTATACCTCGGAGCAACTTCATATGCTATCAGTGCAGTCTTAGTTCGAAATGAAGTGAACGAGGAAAACCCCGTTTACTTCATCAGCAAAACATTAAGTCCGGCCGAGAAAAACAATACAAGGATGTAACAGATGATTCTAGCGCTAGCTTTCGCCACCTTGAAGCTAAGGACGTATTTCCAAGCCCATCGGATCCGCGTACTCACAAAATCACCTATTGAGGCAGTACTGGATAATGCAGGCCGATCTGGAAGGATCTCCAAATGTGGGGCGCAAATTAAAAAGTTCAATGTTTTCTACGAAATGAGGACAACAGTGAAGACACAAGTAGTGGCAGATTTCTTGGCAGATTTTCCACTAAGCGACGAAGATGAGGTCGAGGACATACCCGGAATGGAAGAAGATCGAGAAGACCCGTCTGACTTACTCGAAGCAAGTAGCCCATCACGTTGGGAAGTATTCGTCCATGGAGCGTCGAACAAAGATGGATCGGGGCTTGGGATAGTATTTACCACACCAAAGGGACGAAAAATGGTCCATTCGTTTAGATTGTAATTTAAGGCGACAAACAATGTCACCGAGTACGAAGCTGCGATTCACCCCCTGAGATTAATCGTCGAGATGGGCCTACAAGATGTAAGACTAACTAGAGACTCGCAGTTGGTGATCCGACAAATCACAGGCAAATACGCCATCCACGACCCAATTTTGCAGAAGTACTGGCAGCTCGCCCAATTCTATATCGACCAGATCCCCAACATCAAATTTCGCCACATATGCAGAAAAGATAATCGACACTCAGACGCATTGGCATATATTGCATCCCATCTCACAGACCCAAGTGTGGAGGGTATTCGTGTCATGAGACTCCTCTCCCCATCTATACTAGAGACACCCGAGGTGAACGTCGACGTGGCTATCAACGCGGCCGACAGATATCCGGACGGAGATTGGAGAAAGCCGATTCATTCGTACTTGGTGACAGGCGAGTTACCCAAGGGGAGACCCGAGATCAACAAAGTGAAAAGCAAGTCGGCCGCTTATGAGATAAGAGACGGAATCCTTTACAGGAAATCATACCTGGGACCACTCTTAAGATGCTTATGTAAGGAAGAAGGCCAGACAATCCTGAATGAACTACACTATGGAGCATCCGGAAATCACAGCTCGGGACGAAGTCTGTCAGCGAGAGCGAAAACGATGGGATACTTCTGGAAGTATATGAACGATGATGCAAAACAAATGGCGCAAGCTTGCGAAGAATGCCAACGGTTTGGTAAGAAGATACATGCACCCTCAGTAACTCTAAACTCGGTAGTAAGCCCTTGGCCGTTCGCAAAGTGAGGGATCGATATCGTGGGACCATTACATGTAGGATAGGGGCAGAGAAAATACTTAATAGTAGCGACGGATTACTTCACTAAATGGGTGGAGGCGACACCACTGAGACATATCCGTGACAAGGACGTCTTCAGGTTCATTTGGGAGCACATCATATGTCGTTTCGGAGTACCGGCGGCCATCGTCTCAGATAACGGAAAACAGCTCCAGGGAGAAAACATCGACCTACTATTTAACACCTACAACATCAGAAAAATCAAGGCTACCCCCATATACCCTCAAAGTAATGGGCAGGACGAGATCACAAACAAAACTATCGCCGACAATATGAAGAAAAAATTAGATGGAGAATACGGTAACTGGTGCGAAGATCTCTACAATGTTTTATGGGCCTATCGAACCACTTGAAGGGAAGCAACATGGCTATCACCTTTCATGCTGACCTATGGAACCGAAGCGATACTACCAACTGAACCAATGATACCCACCACAAGAACTGAAGCCTGGAGATGAAACATATCGACAGATCTAATATTGGCCAAGCTCGATGACTTGGAGCAAACAAGGGAGATGGCGTTGCAAAAAATGGAGAATTACCAAAGGAGATTACAACGAAAATACAACAAACGAGTTCGACCAAGAGAATTTCAACCGAGGAAGTTAGTGTTGAAAAATCTAGCCAATTGGGAACGTGACAAAAAGGGCGGTAAACTAGCGGCATGGTGGGGAGGACCATACACAATCGTGTCTAAAGCTGGCGAAGGAGCTTATCAATTACTCAAACCAGACGGCAAACCCGAGTTAAAACCGTGGAACGCTCAACATCTGAAACTTTATTACCCATGAGGGGTTCGAGGGAAAAAGGTAAACATACTTTTCATTCATTTCTTTAAAACCGTGAGGGGTAGGAAATATGACATGAGCGACCAATGGTTATTCGTAATCGGGGCAAAGCCAGTGAGGAAGTGCCGAGGTGACTTACACTCGAATGGTCATTCGTACTCGGGGCAAATCCAGTGAGGAAGTGCCGAGGTGACTTACACTCAAATGGTCATTCGTACTCGGGGCAAAGACAGTGTGGAAGTGTCGAGGTGACTTACAGTCGACTGGCTATTCGATACTCGGGGCAGTGGCAGTGTGCAAGTGCCGAGGTAGCCTAAGGGTACTGGTGGTTGGAAGCCAGATACCAAAGGTTGTTAAGATACGATTTCTTTTCAGCTAGGTAACCTACTTACATCTGAAAGGTTACCCCCATCGCAGGTGGCCGTGACCACTTGCCCGAGTTGGTTGGTCGATAACCACTCGGGATTATCGTGCCTAGACCTAGGGCGGCTATAACCCTTCCACTGAATCTAAAAGATAGTGATGAGATACCTCGGCTGGGACATGGCATCGGACCCGGTGACCCTCCTTGTTGAGTGTGTTCGACAGAAAATGCACTAATAACCAATACATGTGACATCAAATGCAGGTGCGTAACATAAACAACAAGATAAGGATGAAATTGTTAAGAGAATTGTCAACACAATGAAAAAGGCGGAAATTGTCAAGGAAAATAGAAAAGGAAAAAGAAGCTTGGCGACGCAGCACCCCATTTAAAGAAATTGTTCAAAGAAGCATGGGACAAGTATTAAACGAATTACAACCCGCAACAAAGGGAAAATTAGTGGCGCAGCACTACAAAAGGCGTGATCAACTCCTGGATGGAACAACACCGGCCCCTCCCTTCCTCTGAGCAACCTCGCGGCGCTTTTGCGCGATGTACTCGTTTACACCGGCCTTGATCGCCTCAGCAAGCTCGCTCTGATGAGCGTTTCTCTCGCCTTCAGCCTTCTTCCACTGCTCCACCTCTTTCCCGAGGTTGTGCACATCTCGCTCTAGATCCTTAGCACGACCCTGCTCGGCTGCAACAAAACATTATAAGCATGTTAAACACGGAATATAGAAGAACATGGAGTAAAAACAACAAATTAACTCGGTCTTAAGGCCACCCAAGCATGCACTCCAGAGACCTGATAGGGTTGACAACATAGATTCTAACGACTACACGGACTTGGACAACTCTTCCTCGGCCTTAGAAAGCTTCAAAGTTAACTCATTATAATATTGTTCATTGAATTCATTCGAAGGGAAATATTTCTTGTGATCGCTCCACTCGGGCCTCTGACGATTATAGAACAATTGTAGCATCGATAACTGGGTTTGGGTCCACTCTAGGTCACTGGACAGCTTATCGAAACCCTTGGTCCTTTCAAGAAGATCTCGGTTGGACTATTCGGCTACAGCTTTTCCCCTCAAAATTCGTCGCCGATCTTCATGAAGATCTCGATTTTAAAGCCTAAGGGAACCATTTTGACTCTCCAGATTATCAGATAGTAACGTTTTATCACCAGCAAGTCTTTGAGACATGCCCAAGCGAGCCCGTAAGTTATCTATCTCCTCGGGGACATACTCAAACAGGCGATACATGTCCAATTCCTATTGAAGTTGCTGGATCTCGGCCTCCTGTCGATCTATCTTCCCATCCTTATTGGAAATTTGTTGTCGAAGATTCTCCACATGATGTTTCTCGATATCCCATTTTCTCTTCATAAGCCTATACTCCGAAGAAGCGTCTAGACCTATACTAGATATTTCAGCTAGAAGAACAATAATTGACTCAGGACATTGGTACAAAGAACTCAATCAACACAACTATGTAAACAATATACCTTGAGCATCGGCGAGTTTGATCTCCAAGTCACGAGATCGTTCCTTCTCCTGCTGAAGAGAAGCCTCCAACTTCCTAATCTCTTGCCGGCGGAGTGCATCCTCCAACCTCGACCGATTCAACGCCTACAAATTCCATCCCAAGACGAGATTAGTAAGGCCCGAAAACATCAAAACGAAGAGTTCAAACAAACCACTTACCAGATTATCAAATACCGGCGTAATGTTAGGATACAGGGGCACGACAACAATCATCTTCTCATCAGTATAGGAGCCGAACTCCTCCGAGCGCCAAGAGAATCACACATAGGGACCGATATAGTAAAATATGTCAGAACACCCGATGGAGACCCAACATCCTTCTGGGGAAGCTTTTGGAGCGATGTATGGGTCGACCCCTGTGCTCCAGACTGCACGATAGGAGTCATAATAGCAGCTTCCGCAGGAACCTTCCCTTCCTTCTGACCACCAGCATCCTCATCAAACAGCTGCTCATCCCCGAATATATCGTCCTCATCTTCTTGATCGGGGATGTCGATCACAATGTCCGACCTTTTCAGCACCATAACCTTCGCCACCACCTTTCCCCGAGGAGGATTTTGCCTTGGAACCAAACCTTCACCACCAACAGTATCGGACCCTCCAACATCTTCATCCTCGCGCCTAGGGATTTTCCGCACAAGGTTCAGCGTCAGAACATGTGAAGGAAAAAAACAGGGGCAAGTACATGTACTTAGAATAAAAGCTATATGTTTGTTACCTTCCCCTGGTCTTCCTCGACCCTTGTGCCAGCGCTCCTCTTCTTGGAAATAGAAGCCGATTTGGTAGGCTCGCCCTGAGGCTTAACCTACGACAAGAAAGTAATCAGTTCCCCAAGACGATACAACAGGAATCAAAGAAAGTGGAAAGAAAGCAACATACCTTATCATCGTTAATCACCCAGAATGGGTAAGGCTCTGCAGGAAATTGAGGAGGAGGAAAGCTACCATGCAAAATTTGGCCGTGAACAAGAAGTGGAACTCGGTCCTAGTATTGGTCATTGGTGTGGCGAGCACGCTTGTTGGAACCTTTACCAAGGGGATCAGCATCTAGCATCAATCTGTCAACACCCTCGGGCATAGATTTCTGACGGTGAGGGCTAGCAGCAAAACCAGCAAGGTCGCCATTGGTAGCTCTCCCTCTCCGGTAGTTCACGATAAAATCGGGAGCGTCTCCAGGCTTATAGGTCGACCAATCGGCCGTAGATCCGCGACCCTCGCCTCGGTCTCTCCACTCATTCATCAGACGGAAAGTGTTGCCATTCCACTGAGTCAAGGCCCGATACGGACGAAGCTGCAATAATACCTCATAGTAGAAAGGGATGACAGGGTTGTATAAAGGAAAGCGAAGGCCAAGTTCCAACTGCCCACGAGTGATGATGACCGCCTCGGACGACTGCTCATGCTTATCGACATCGGTCTTCTTCAACACACTCGTCTGGCCCGAGACTAGGGTCACTTCATGGTTGTGAAGACCGAATTCTTTCTTCAACTGTTCAATAAACTCATCATCAGACAAGTCTTTGGAGACTCTCTTATCAGCCCTACATGAAAAAGAGGGAGAATCATCAGGAAAAAGGGAATTTATAGCACGATAATCGTGATGGGAAAGACTCTCAAGCCAAAATAGGGAATCAAGAGAAACAACATCGCCCTCGAAGAAGGTATCACTCACACACCTTTTTTCAGTCATTGACGGAGAAGAAGTAGCCATGGAAGAAAGCGAGCGGAGAACGTCGGTAAAGAGAGAAGCAAAAGGAAGAACTAACCACGACTGTCGCAAACCTCACCAACAAAAACAACAAAGCCGAAGATGGAGAAGATAAGGGAATCACCGGAATTAATGGCGTCGGTAAAGTGGGTGGAAAAGAAAAAAGAAGAACATCACTTGGTTTCTCTGAAAAAATGGCGAGCAAAGGAAAGAGAACATGAAGGTAGGTATTTATAAGGTGCAGCGCCTCAACCGACAACAACGGTTACAAGTCATAAAGGGATAATTAGTGGGAGACTGCATGGCGGAATTCTCGGCATGCTCGAGGACGTGGGAAGGTGGAGCGATTTTCTTTCCCTCGTGCCAAGCACACGAGCGAAAGAAGGGGAATAAATGTAGGTGTAGGTAATCCATAGGGCTAGGTGGCAAGATCCTAAGCTGTGATACACCAAAGAACAAAGAGCGGCGAAGCACAAGATAGAACCAGACGGCGCAAGGAGCGAAGTATCACGTGGGTCGGATGTGACGTGATCCTTATCCGCTGATAGGTCGGGCGAACAATCAGAAAGCACTCGGTCAGATGAAGGGAGATGGTCAAACAAAGGAACGAGAAGAAGAGAAGGGCGACATCGTGTTAACCGGACGATTAAGACTCGGCCTCGGGTGAAGAACTATCGGTCAAACCAGAAAGTCGGGCGAGCAGTGAAGGTCCGATAGGGAACAACTAAATTGATGTAATGTGACCAACATTGTGATTCCGTTGTATGTCGACCTTGGCCTATAAATATAAGGGCAGGTCGAGAGAGAGAGGTAGGTTAAAGGTGAGAGAAAAACAAGGCATCATACTTGAGTTGTGAGAGCTTCACCATTTGAGAAGGAGAGAACAACTTGTAACCAAAGAAGAGAAATAAGAATATTCATCCTTTCACCCCGTGGACATAGGTAATTATACCGAACTACGTATATCTTTGTGTCTACATTTGCTTGTTTATCTTTACTTTGTGTTAAATCATCTTATACTTCGTTGGATGTAGTGTGTGGTTTTATTCTACTACAATAACTTAATGCGCAAACCCTAACCCTAACTGTGATAATCCAATCACTACTGCTACTATCTCAGGAACTTTTACTCAAAATTTCGCAAATGCATTCTCTTATTAGAGATCAATCTTCTCGAGAAGAAGAAATCGATTTATCTAGATTCTTGCATAGTGTGTGCTCGGATTGGCCCGTGATTCGAAATCCATATTCTTATGAAGAAGAAATCGAAGCAACTGGAGATAGAAAGGAGGAGATGGATGCCGATGCCGTTCCATTCATCCGAAATGCAGCATTACAGGATTCAGATGTCCGTCAGCAGAGAGTGGGGGAGACTTTATGGAACCAGATGCTGCAAATATGGGATGAGGTTGGCGAGAGTGATGGTAAACCTTATGAGATGTTTCGTCAAATAAACCAGGAATGCTCTGACATTTACAAGAGGAAAATTGATGAAGCTGCCGCAAAGTCGAGAGCACTCATTCCCCGGAACGCATTTTGGGAAGACACCACTTGCGAGACTTTGATGAAGCGATTAGAAGAAATATGGCATGAGGATGATGTGGGAGAAGATGAACGCAGAGAGATGTTGCATCAGATAGACCAGGAATGCTTGGACGTTTACAAGAGAAAAGCTGGTGAAGCTGCAAATATAAGAGAACTCCTTCATTTGGAGTTGGCTAATGCGAAACTGGAGCTTTTTAAGTTTGCATCAGCTCTTGGACTGGAAAATATACCCTTCGGGTTGTCAGGGAACATCAACAAACAATTAGCGGATGTACGTTTAAATCAAGAACATCTATTATTGTTGAAAGATAGAAGGAAGGTGGTGTTTGCTGATGCACGGTCACAGATTCTAAAGTTACGTGAGGAAATTGCTGGGAATTCGAAACTTACCGAACAGGCAGAGGCTCCCGCTGTTAGTGAGGATGATTTGTCGTTGAAGAAGTTGGCTGAATTGCGTTGTGAGCTCCTGGGGCTTCAAGAAAAGGCAGCATTACAGGATTCAAAGGAGGAGGCGGAAGGTCGGCAGAAGCTGTCAGATGCTCAGCAGACAGAGTTAGCGGGGTTGCATTTCGGGCAGATACCACTTGCGCAACTTTATTGAAGCACTTACATCAAATATGGGATGAGATTGGTGAGAGTGATGGTAACCGAAACGAGATGTTGTGTCAAATAAAGCAGGAATGCTAGGACATTTACACGAAAAACGTTGATCAAGCTGCAAAGTCGAGAGCACACCTTTCCCAGCAAATACGGAATGAGGTTGGGGAGGAAGATGATAAACACAATGATATGTTGCATCAAATAGACCGGGAACACTAGAAAAAAGTTGATGAAGTTGCAAAGTCAAGTGCACTCCTTCGCCAGGAGTTGGCTAATGCAAAATTGGAGCTTTCTAGGCTTGCTTCAGCTCTCAGATTGAAAACTATACCTGACAAGTCGACAGGGACAATTAGGCACCAATTAGCATCTATACATGTAAAACTAAAACAACTAGCGGTGCTGAACATGCAGAGACTCCCACTGTTAATGAAGATGACTTGTCGTTGAAGAAGTTGGATGAATTGCGTTCTGAACTCCCGGTGTTTCAAAAAAAGAGTGACTGCTTCAAGGTTTCTAAGGTTCTCGCCTGTGTAACCACTGTGCGCGACCTCTGCCCTGTATTGGGGATAAACTTCGTCAACTTCATTAATGAAGTATACCTAAACTTAATCGACTCTGGAGAGAAACAGTCCAAGAGCATCAATAATGGAACTTTCTCGGAGTTGGCAAAGACGGTAGAACTTCTAAAAAGAGAGGAGTTGGCTATAACTTTATCAAAGTTGGCCAAGACAGTAGAGTTTCTACAAAAAGAGAAGACGGAGAGGCTTAGAACGGTTAAGCATGTAGCAGCGCAGCTATTTGAGCTGTGGATCTTTATGGATACCTCTCCAGAGGAGAGAAGCTTGTTCGATAATGTTACCTGTTGCGTCTCAGCTACAGTAGATGAAGTCACCTTCCCTGGAGCCCTTGACATTGCCTGGATCGAGCATGCTAAAATGGAGGTCAAAAGGCTTGAAGTGAAAGTTATCTGGATGGAGGATCCGAATGAAGAGTATATTAAGAAAGTCAGGTTGAAGTTTTTGAAGGCTCACGATTCTGTATGCACTGTGTGTGACCTCTGCTCTCTATTGGGGATGGACTTCTTCAACATCACTGACGAAGTATACCCAGGCTTAACTAACATTATGGGGCTACAACCTGAGATCATCGACGATGAAATTTTATCCAAGTTAGCAAAGACAGTAGACGATCTAAAACAAGAGAAGATGCAGAGGCTTGAAAAGCTTCAAGAGCTAGCAGGACAGCTATACGATCTGTGGAACTTCATGGATACCTCTCCGGAAGAGAGAAGTTCGTTTCAACATGTTACTCGTAACATCTCAGCTGCAGTTGATGAAGTCACCCAGACTGAAGCCCTTGCCCTTTCCCGCATCAACCATGCAAAAGTGGAGGTTGAAAGGCTTGAACTGCTGAAAGCCTGCAAGATGACGGAGATAAATTTCAAAACTTATCCAGAGGCTGCTTGACGGGAAAAAACGATAAAAGCAAAAAAGAAGAGGCTGGCAGTAGTAAAATTTTGCTGGATTAAGTTGAAAAATAGATAAAAACTAGTTGGATTGAAGACTATTATATGGATTCTGTGGAAAGTTTTTTCTATCGCTTCATCTGTGGATTCATTTGTTTGTGTTACTTCACCAATTGTAAAAAAAATAAAAAATAAAAAAATAACAGTTTCGTCATTCGTCCGATGATGAAATCTAAGTCTAGGATAAATTCCGATGATAAATTTGTACTAAATGGTCCTAGTTATAAAAACAAAATAATCAAGCAGATTATTTACTTGAAATTAGATATTTTTGTTAGTATAGTTATAAAAAAACTGGTGGGGGCTGTACATAAATCTGGTGGGATGTGTACATGAGTTGGTTAACCATTTCGCTTGTTTGATCAGAGCATTTCCATTCACAACAGCAATCAGCCTACCATTTGGGAGTGGTAGCTCTTCTTCCAACAAGTTTCCTCTCTAAATAAAGCAACCCAGAATTACAATCCTTCAGGCATGCAGTTCTGTCATTGTAAGCATCCAACACTTCATAGTCAGACGTTGGCCAATCTACGATTCTCAAGGTCTGTAACTCGAACGAATTAAAAGAAGCATCCAAGAATGGAAACCATTAGAAATTCATGATATGGAAAACAAAAAATACCCTGGGGATCAACAACAATTATAACGAATTTTACCTCGTATGTTTTTGGTGCAACTGGCTGACAAACCAAAACTGAAATGATAAAGAACGTCGACCATTAATAACCTCGTAATATTTAATCCATCTTTTAAACTAACAAGTGCTGATAAGTTCAAAACCTTAAAGAAGAGAGAAAGCAGTCATATTTAGTACTCTTGAGGTTGTTGGTAACAATCGCCGTACTCCAGTTTGAATTATGAAACTAAGGAGGAAATGAAAGTTAGCTCAAGTATGCAGTATCCATAAAAACATTCAGAACTAGATATCAAAAGCGAAGGTCCTTTACTAAAATATAACCGATTCAAATGACAATGAGAGCCTACAAGATCTATCATGCTCATGGCCTACTCTACTCATTGCCAATTTGTTTGCTCACAGATTTGAGATATGTCATGGAACCAAATTGTAACAACAAATTCCAATATCGAAAAAGACAACCCACGACAAAAGAAATGATACCTAATGATCCCTACAAAGATAATGACCCAATTATCACTCCCATATCTATGTGAGTCGTACAAACACATTCAGGCATAGTTCTAGAACAAGTTGGGTCTGACAATGCAACAAGAACAAAGGAAGGAAGCTAAAAAAGTGCAACTGTGAGTGCATCTAGTAAATGAAACCTAATAATAAAATGCCACGAACTGATGAACTAGAGAGGAGAAGAACAAACCTGGACTACTAATGTTGAAGCAAAAAATGGCCCACCGGGTTTGAACCGAGAGATAAGCCTAGACGAATCCAATACCATCGTCTCTAGAGTTCTCTGATGGATTCTTCTTCTGATTTAGGGTCTGCCAAGACATAGTTCTTGTGAAGAATGCATGTCAATGAGAATGTAATGCAGCTCAAAGTAAGTTTCCTCCTTTTTTTGTTGATGGATCATGTACTGTCTTGTTCCCGTTGTTTCCAACTGACTAAACAATTACCTTTCCCTCATCATTCATAGACACAACCGGGATGCACACTGAAAATGAAAACAGAAAATCTTATCAAATAAATTAAGAGTAAAAAGACAAGATTCCTTAAAAAAAAACAACTGCAAAACCCGGTGTTAAACACGTAAACTATATAGAGAAGATGCAACATTTGCTTAAAGATCGCACAATGCAAATGAGGTCATATAAATGGCTGAACTTACAACTGGAGAATGCAGCAACTGCTGAAAGTAGAAAGTAGTGCAGCATCGAAAAGTGAACCATGTGCATCCAAACAGTATATGTTCTTCACAATAAGAATCATACTTTCTATGTCATCAACAAGTGAGTATCTTTATTCTTGAACAAAGTACTCAATTCTCACTGTTTTTTAGCCCGGATGAAAAACTTGTCAATTGTCAGTAGCAAATAAACGCTACTGCCAAACCAGGAAAGATTGACATCATTAACAGGTTGAACAGATACATAAACCACGCATTCCAAAATAAAAACATGGAATGCGTCCGCAAGTGAAGTATGTTCAGACTGGGAGGTCATTACAGGTAAGCCATCCATGCTGCCTTTCCACAGATCAAAGTTAATTTCTTCAAGTTTATCATTCCATAACCACAATAATCAAGGTAATTAACTGTTTAAGTGTAAAAACTTGTGTCAGACCGGTTAATAAACTCCAAACATATTTTAACTTTGTTAGTGACACCATATAACCCAAATAAAAACATAAAATAACAGTTTCATGTTCAAGGAGGTCCATTCAAAATTTTACTCTAGTCAAAATATTATCATGTAAACTGGACAAAAGAGATTAATTACTAAATGAATCAGAGTATCATCAAGGTTCCATCAAGTACTATTGTCTGATTTCTTTTTTTATTATGATGGTTATTAAATGTGCGCCTTTGTTTTGTTGAGCTTTTGGTTTCATTTTATTCTCAATAAAATGAGCAGAATCAACAGATTAAAATTAAACAAGAATCCATACTCATAGACCTAGGATGGAAGAGACAGTGAAAACACTAGATGTGTGAGTGTGATCCTATGACTAGCTAAACAGGCATCTTATATTCCCCCATCACCAAGAAGATATAATACATGACCTCCATTAGAGTCTGGAGTGAGACATGATATAGCTGCTGGGCGAGGAGGGCGTGACAATTTTGTTGGTAGCATGGTGAAAATTCGTCTTGGTAACTACAAGGGATGCAGTGGCCGTGTTGTAAGCCGCAATGGTCAATTGGTTAGAGTTGAATTGGAGTCTCAGATGAAAACTGTTACAGTTAAACGTGAGGAGATATCTGTTGATGCGGGTGTTTTCACTTCATTCAGTGAAACACCTCAACGTGGTATTGGAAGTGAGACACCCATGCATCGTGCACAAACTCCATTACATCCATATATGACTCCTATGAGAGATCAAGGAGGAGAAACGCCACTACACATTGGTATGCGGACGCCCATGCGCCATCAAGCTTGGAATCCGTATGCTACCTCAACTCCAGCAAGGTGAACCAGCCCCCAATGTCAGCGGCGAAGTCCTCTTCCACGTACAAATAAAGCACCAGCACTGGCAACAAGTTCAGGTTGGGACTAGAGGCTATTGGACTGAAATGTAATTTAGTGAAATAATTTAGTCTCATAAATCTTACTGTAAAATGACGGCGGAGACTTCTTCAGCCATGTAAAATGACTCGATTCACAAAATAAGATCTCAAAACCCCTGCCAAGTGCAAAGATGCATGCACGTATCTTCAATATCGAAAAGGAAAAATTTGTCAATGGGAATAACAGCCAACGGAAAAAAATTCGGCACCGTTGTTTTCTTTTTGCGGATCCGTTTTCCACTTGGGTCATCCATTATGGTGAGCTAAACCTGATTCAAAATTAATAACCTAGATTTAATAACCTTATTAAAACTCTAATCCATAATCATCATAACACAATTTTTCGGCTAACATATTTTCATTTAAAACTATTCCCTCTACCTCTTTTTCTTTCTTCCAATTCCATAATCGTTTATAAATCTGGATTTTGGAAACTTTTATATTAGAAGGTACTTCTGACTAACTCATGTCTTTTTCGTACAATTGTGATTGATAAATTGATTAGTAATCATAGAAATTAAAATTTCAGAAAGAAGTTTGGCTAGGAAATAAAATTCTCTAGCTAAACTAGCCGAAACTTGATGGAAATGAAGAACATGAAAAACAATTCGGCTATTTTGGTAGAAAAAAGAATACCATATGAACTTTCTATTTTCCTAGCCGAGCTTTCTATACATGTATGTAGGCTATTTTGAAGGAAAAAAATCCTAACCAAACCTTCTAGTTTTCTAGCTGAACTTTCTTTGGATATATGTTCGGCTTTTATGTCAGGTTCGGCTAGGAACATGATGGTCTCAACATTGCCGAACGTAACTCTATAAAACACAAAATGGACATTCGGCTAGTTGTTTTACGATCTTCCAAGATAAAATTAGTCTACACAACATTAAAGAGGAAGTTCGGCTACCTCTTCTTCTGTTTTTCTTAGCCAAACCTAGTCAGAAACTCCAATAAAGAGAATGTTCGGCTACATGTACTTGTATTTTCCTATCCGAACCTATAACTACTTTGACGGTTTAACCTTTGAAAGTTCTCATTTTCACAATCACTCATTACTGGATCGTTATGAAGATTAAAGATTGGCATTCCTCAAAATTGGAATTCAAATCAGTCATTTTGAATATAATAATCTCGAAACCTAGTTTTTGGAAAATATTTCCCAAAAACTCTGCTTCACTATGTCTAGAGTAATTAGACATGGTGATTATCTCTCCCTATTTTTTCTTATTTGCATGGAGATCTTATCTAGACTCCTTTTTACATCGATTTACGAGAAAATTTATCTCGTCTAAATTTTTTTTTGAACTTTTTTTTTTACATGTCCTTGACATTTCCCACCTAATATTTTATTGATGTCTGTTTTCTCTTCACTAAGACTGGTCAAGGAAGGTAATCTTGTGGAAATTCTGAAAAAATTTGGAGAAATTGTCAAGTCGTAAATCTCCAAAATGTTCGAATCGATCTCAGATCCTGAACGAATCATAAACATGTTAAAATCATACCAAATATTTTATAAGTACTTCTGGTTGACTAAAGAAAAAGACTTTTATCTAGGTTCTCCGTTATTTTTCGACAAAAAAACAAAAGAAAATTATACCCCCATCTTGCAAAAATATTATGAGTCTCTTCAAGGCAGGAAGTCTAAATCCTTATCTCAAGAAAGGTGTACTTTTCTTATCCAATCGATTTTACAATCATACCTATTGATAATGGATTTTTGACAAAGGAGAAAATTATAAGATTGCCTCCACTCAACGGTAGAAACATAAAAATATCGGAAAAATGTATATCATTGGCCCGATATCATAAATATGAAATTTATATTTATACTACATTCTGTAAGAGAATTAAAAGTATAACCTCTAACAATAGCTTAAAGTGTAACCTCTCTGAAAAATATATATTTATATAATGTTAGAGTCTCACCCGCCTGAGTTTTCAATATTTCATCTATGAATATATACGACATATGTACTGTATGACTTTGATACCTATTTTTCTAATAAATACTCACATTGCAGAGACTTCATATCACTATTGGTGCTTGTTACAACACTTCCCAAATGTTCTCTAACTATATAGAATGTGCATTCAGATCTCAGTATTGCGTCATTTTCTCCCGTTACCCTAATCTAGAATAAATATAGTACTCCTAGATAGATAGCCTACTAGTATATAGCAACTTATAATATTCTAGTTTTATATTCCGCGACTGAACTCAGCCACTAAATTGATTTATAATTTTTTTCAGCTAAATCCGTTAAATATACCGTGAGTATTTGTCTTTTCATATTTTAGATCTCAACGATTATTTTTAGGTTACATGGTTAGTTTTGAATCAAAAATATAAGGAAAAAGTAGCGTGAGTTTCGATTTTTTATTCTTCCGATAATTCTTTAAGAAATTTTGGATGAAAACAACACATTTTAGGTTGCAGTGTTAGTTTTCGTCAAAAAATGAATAGAAAGTCGTCTTAGTTTTGATTATCTTTTTTTGTAGTTTTTTATTTATTTTATGTAATTAAAACGTTAAATGTAACGAAGTTTAAAATCAGACTGGCTGTTCGGGGGAAGTAATTCCATTCTTTAGGTTTATTTTTAGGTTACATGGTTAGTTTTATATTTCGTACTAACATTCAAAATTAAGAGTGTACTTCCAATTACTTTGCAGCAAAATTTTCTAGCATGGCTTCAATCAAAACATCTTTACAAGTAAAAATAGTGACGGGACATAGTTACAATGCGACAAGGATATTAGGACACGCCAAACCTTAAAAAAGACGGTTATAAGAACATGCCATGCATACATGCATTATTGACCGATTGATCGGAGGGCTGGAAAGGAGGAAATCATTTTATGGTCACTTTTTGTAAATAGTAGCATAACAAAGATGTGCAATTTGATGAAATTTTATGACATCTTTCTATAAATTAGAAAGTAACAAAAATTTGCAGTTTGGTGAATAGGAAATGGTTTCTGTCAAAAAATCAAAGATGCACTCCCTAAATTTTTTTTTCTTTTTCTTTAAAAAATTTCGCAATTAAATCGAAGAGGAAGGACAAAAAGGTATCAGACATTTTTGTAAATAAACCGAAGAAAAAGGGCAAATATATAATGCTGTTTTAAGGAATATGAAATATCCGAAAGTCAAATGACATTTTCTATGCAGTCCCGACGGTGTCTCGTTTTTTTCGGTCGGCCATCCCCTGTGGCAACGGTATAATAGTATATATGGAATTTTCGGTTGGTAAAACAACAATCCAATTAACAAATAATTTAAAAGATACATAAAAAAAAAGATTTTTTTTTTTTGATCAATCAATACACTTGGTTACTTATTAGACAAATTTAGTAGTACCAAATCATGATTAAGTCTTTTCTCACATAGATTCAGACTTAACTTAAAAGAAAATAAACTAGCATAATATTCGCTTTTTTTCAATTTTTCAAGTCGGTATGAATTATTTATGGCATGTGCGAAAATATTCAATTATCCGACTTTTAAAGAATACATAAATGATCATCAATCATGTATCGGGCATTTCATCTTTTTAGGCGCATGCCTCCTGCTTTCATTGTTCTTACAAGAGATTGTCAGATTAAGAGTATCCAAATTTTGAAGTCTATGGATAAATTTAAGACTAGTTAACACAAAAGATATTGGTTTAATTCTTGAGTAATTGTCTTCCTCATTGTTTCTTGAGTCTTCATAGTGGCTTAGGTTGAATCTTCCCTTGATTGCCTGGTAATATAGAGTCTGAAACCTTAATAGAATTTCCTTAGATTCAGCATGTACTTCAATGTTTATGTGCTTCTTTTCCTTGGCACAATTGAAAGCTAGATATGCGCCTCCTGTTGCTCCACATTCTCCAACATGGCATGGGTGTTCTCTGCTATCAATGTTGTTTCCTGCAGCATCTAAAATAGGTAGTGCAGAGAAATATTTAAAGTTTTCAGGATCCTGTATAGTGCATATTCTGATGATAAAGCCAAACTCCTGTGGAGTGTGTTGGTTTAGATCATAAGGAATTGTAATGTCTGTCTTTGTGTCAAACTCTGCACCATTGAGAGAGAAATTATTCAGGACATGTGTTGGCAGGTTGTGAACCCTGTTATAGTCACATAGGTGTTGCTTGATGCAAAGAGTTGTGTGCTTGGCATTAGGCTTGGTGTGATTGAAAACTAGGTCACACCTAGCCTTTCAAATATACCAACAGGTAGTAGCTTAAGTGTTAGTGTTTCCAACAGTATCTCCAGGGGTGAACCAGGAGCTGAACCAATCCATAAAGTTTGTAGTATTATCAAACTTTCCATGTGAGGTTGCAAGGATTTCATGCCAAACTTCAGTTGCTACAGGGCAGTTTAAGAAGCGATGTATCATTGTTTCCTCCCCACTACTGCATACTTTACAGATAGGTCAATATAATGCAGAATGCTTGCAGTCTTTGCATTTGTGGGAAGTATTTCATGAGCACAATTCCAGATAAAGATCTGGATAACTGGGGCAATGCTCAGTTTCCAGATAGCTTCAATTCCCAATTTCTTGTTAGGGTATTATTTCTGTACAAGTATTCTATCTTTGCCATGTAGATGGCTTTGACAGAAAACTTGTCAGTTTCATTTAAATTTCACTGGCCTGCATCTTCGTACAAACATGGGGAGCAGGGGCGGATCTACAGGGAAGTTTCTCCCGGCTGGACTCTAGAGCAACCCCAAAAACTATTATTTTGGTTAATTTTTAGGGTAGATTTTAGCCCATTTGATTTTAAGCCCGTGTAAATTTTTGTGAAGCCACTGTAAGAATATTCAAGCCCCTCCTGCATCAAATCCAAATTCCGCCCCTGAAGTAAACTTTCTGTGAACAGATCAAGGTAATGTTGCATGAAATCCGAGAGCATATAAAGGGGACCACTGTGATTTGAATCGGGAGCATATCTGGTGCCAGTCGTCTACAGACTCTACACATCTACGCAGTCAGACAAAAGTAAATGAATCCTTCAATTTTTCCATGTTTTATTTTCTCAAGGTTAATATTAATGGTACAATTGCACTTACATAAAAGAGAGGGACCTTAAAGTAGGCTAGTTGAATTAATGGAACCAAGGGAAGAGTCGTTGTAGAGAGAGTCCATGGTTTGAATCTGGGAACCCACAGCTGACATAAAATCTCACTGCAGAGAGAGAAAGGCAGTTTCTCATCCATAATCATAACCCTTCTCTTCATCTGTTCGAAACCTTGACGATGTGTGTTGTAATATATATCCTAATCATGAGAGAACATCAAATGCATGTAACGGTAAAATACTTACCATACGGATGACACGATCTCAAGACGTTAGTTACACCCACGAAGTACTGAAGTAAAAAAGTTTTTCCAATCTCAATAGGTTTTTGAACGAGCGGACCAGATGAAGCCACGTGCTTCATAGTCAGAATAATGGGTTGGCAAAATTTAGAAGAGATGGGTTGGAAGAATTTAGAAGAGGAGCTAGGTATAACGAGAGATGTCCCTTTAGTGTCACAAACTTATAGTAGTAGTTCACATCCTAGTTAGCAATTCGGGATACGAAGGGGAATTCGGGACGGGTTTGGGAACTTAGCAAGTGGAAAACGTGTAGTAATACTTTGGAAAGCCTAAGGTCACGTTTGGGAGTCTTTATGTGGTATTTTAAGGATGGGTTCTTGAACCAAACTAAATACTTGATGGCCAAGTGATGTAAACCTATATATAAATAAGTATTAGGCCTTTCACATATCGTCGAATCTCATATCACAAGTTTTACATCAAAACCTAGAGTTTACCCCTTTAAGGGGAAACCACCATTATTCATCTTCTTTGTAATATGAGAAACTAAATTCTTTGTTGATTAAGGATGAATTCAATGTTCTAAGCGTGAATCTTTATTAATAATACAAATCTATTGAGAGTTTTTATCATCATCGTTTGTATTTACCATATCTAGGGTTTATGAATAATTCTTAGTTTGATTTGGGATGCATACTAGATTAGTGTATTGATTGTTCTATTGCTAGTGGAAGTTAGGAGATAAGTAATCGTCGATTAACTCTCTACACAAGTAGAAAACACGAGACCTTACAGAGGTACTCTATGGAGGAATCGTGTGTGAAGACAACACCAGCAAGTAAACCTTGATCTAATAGTTTAACTACTGGGATCAACCTAAATTCACAAATCTTAAGGCGTTCGATTGGATTACACCTTGATTGATCTACTACTTGGTGGTTCGTTGGACATAATCTGGTAGTCGAAACTTCTGTGTCCAGTGATAGAAGGAGTTTTGGGGATAACACTGATCTAGCTGTTATTCTACGGTTGGTGATGAATGTTCTTACGAACGATAGATAAGTATTTTAAACCAGCTATCGCTTGGTAACGGCGAAGGATTCCATGATCATCTCTTTTCTTTATTATTGTCTTTATATTTATCTTACAACCAAACCTCCCTTTGTTATTTACTTTATTTTGCTGATCAAATAACCTATCAATTACACAGCTCTCCGTGGGAACGATCTCTTACTATCGCTATATTACCAGTTAATTAAGGGGAAATATATTTATTAATTTGTTGAGCCTACGACAGCCCATACAAAGTTTGGCGCCGCTGCCAGGGAGCAGTCGCTAATTGATTTGTTATTTGTTTAGCTTTATTTTTGTTTTTATTTTCACTTTTGTTCTTGTGAATCATCATGTTTCCTTACGGAAATAACATGTGCGGAGCACAAGATTACACATACAACAGTGGTAATCAATATGGATTTCAATCTCATTCATATGATAACTGCCAACCATCCTATGGGTATAATCAAAGCCAATCTTTTGGCTATGATCAATATCCCGCGGAATATTATGGATACTCTCATGCATATCAACAACCTTTTGACGGGTATGTAAGTGAGCAACCACAAGGATGGGGGGGTAGTTGTTCTTATAATGATAATTCTTCTAGTCTTGCAGATCTAATGCACCAATTTATGGATAATTTGAATCGGGATAATCAAAAGTTGGACCAACACATTCAAAATATGAGAGAATACTATAAAAAGACTGAAGATACACTCCAAGAACTTCAAGAGGGCATGAAAAACTTAAGGAGATCAAATTAAGGAAGAATTGGAAAAAGATTAGCATCCCTTGGAGAATCGTTGTAATGATGATGAAGTTATCCCAACTCCGGATCGTAATAATGATCATTCGCCTATTCAAAAGGAGGATCCTTGGTATGACCGAACCATTATTATGAACGGTGTGACATACTCAAATGCATATCAACGTTAAAATGAACACCCATATTACAATGTTTTTAGACCGGTTGATTTGCAAGAAGTAGACCAGATTATTGCCTCGACAAGTACTCATACAAAATACCCCAAAATCTATACTGAAGAAGAGTTCCTGAGAGAGGAATTTGATTCGGATGACGAGAGTGTTGAAGACATGGAGATTAAGAATGAAACCAAATTGATTGAAGTTGTGTTGAGCAAGTTAATAATAGTTCGATAGAGGACCACGAGATACTTGAGGTAAATAATTCGCTGTTAATTAAGAAAGATGAGGATCACGTACAAGGTTTTTCTAATCTTTTGCATAATTCTATATCTATTGATCCTCTTCCTCTAATCGAAGTAGATTCCAAAAGAGTTGTTAACCCAAATTTTAAGAAAATACCTCACTTAGGATTGGAGTTATGTGCTTCCAAAGTTTTAACGGATTATTTTGCTTCTAAGTATCCACCACTTGATGTGTTTGATTCGAGTATTGTGCAGGTTAACCAAGCTGAGGAACCTTTTGAAGTTCCTGAATTCTATGTTCTCTATCCACTTTCGAGTGTAGAAAGAACTAAGTGTGTGGGAAACTTCAATAAAGTGATATCTTCAATATTTATATTTTGTGCTAATGTTTTTTGTGAAGCTATTATTTGAATTGCATATTGTTATTTGGAAGGATTACCAAATTTTCAGATTATTGGTGTATGGACGATAACAATAACGTCGGGCTGACGACGTTAAACCAAGCGCTATATGGGAGGCAACCCATCGGTTTTGTATCTCTATCCCTTTTGTTTTTAGTTTTCTTAGTTTTTCATATCATATCTTGCATTCCCATCTTAGATTTTACAAAGTCCTATATCTATAATGAAAGTTTTTGACGAATTCTCGTCAGAAAATTCTGACTGCGCACTTGTTACGAAAATTGCTCTCGAGACTTCATACGGAGTCCGATTTGAGTGGTTGACCCCAAATTTTAAAGAGGACAGACATACATTTTTTTTCCAAAAATAAAATCTGAATTTGGAGTCTGTTAAGTTGGATCCATAGGCCTGGCCATTTGAGTTTCGGTATTTTTTCAGAACTTTTTCAGATTGCATATCAGTCAGTTCGGAGGCCATAAAAGTCAGACAGTCTATCGAAACACTGTGAAGTTTTGACACATTATATAAAAGATGTAGGAAAACAACTTTCGTTTACGATGTTTTTCCTATTTCCCTATCCATTTGTACAGTTTTCGAGTTTTTCAGGGATGTTATATTCGAAATCAGAATTTTCGGTTTTGAACATTGAGGACAATGTTGAGTTTAAGTGTGGGGGAGTGGTTAAGAATGTTTGGATTGAATAAAGAAATAAAATAAATAATAATACTATTTGATTTCTTGCATTCTTGAGACTTCATCTTTTGGAGTTAATTATGAGCTATTTAGGATGACACTCTAACCTTTTAAGGTTGAAACAGTTCTTACGGCTATAGATTGAGTTCCACTTTATCATTCCACAATCCTTAAATATATACGTTCATAATTTGAATGTGAAACTGATCTATGGTAGTCATTTGAAAAATTCATCCTCGCAATTAATCATTATTGAATCACTTTCTTTTTATTTTTGCAGTTTTATGTTTCTCTAAAGTGATTTGGTGGGATCTTGATACTGCCGTGGATGTTGTAGCAAGGTAATCATTGGTTGAGTTTATTTAAAAGCCCCAAAAGAAAATTTTCTTACACTCTTAAAGAGTAAAGAGTGATCCAAAGAAAAAAAAAAGAAAAAAAAATTATATATATAAGGCTCTTCTTCATTTATCGGCACTCATAAATGATAGGTCCGGAATCACGGATAATCATAGTCGATGAAAAAAAAAACCATATCATCATTATATAGCAAGTCAAAAAGACTATTGATGAGGTTGTTGACACTTGGATAGCAGTATGTGTGAAACGTTGTCCCTGTCTCCGTCGCCTAAGCAAGCGTGGAACGTAGGATCCAAGGAAACTATCATGTACTTGCTGACAAGGAACATGCGCTTAGATTATCTAATCATGTGGTCGAGTTAAATGGGTGCTTCTCTCAACTATTGTGCTATAAATAAATCTCCTTTGACGACATTCATACAAGTATTATGGGTAACATCTTTCAATTTAGTTAACATTTCAACACTTCACTTTTCTATTTCCATTATCTTATCTATCCATGTGATTTCAGTATGCGAGTGTTGTGGAAAACGTTGCAACAAGTACGATGACTATCTTAGTAGAGTTTTGAAATCAGGTTGAATGTCATACGTAAGTAATTGCTTGTGTGTGATTATTGGAATGTATGTGGGATGTTTACAGCTAAAGAACATATGTAGGCTGATTATCTTATTAGCTACTACTTTGTCTCTATCCTTAGCGGTTCTTCCAAGGCAATAGATTGGAGTAGATTTTGTGGGTATACCTCTTGTAAGCCCTCACGAGACTATAACTCGTCCACTAGGAAAACCTAGGGGTTTAAAGGCCTGTTATTCATGCTAAGAGTAATCGTATCCTCACGACATGGAGTTGTTGTATTTAGGATTAATTTTATTTAGTGTGCTCGAGGACTAGCAAAAGCTAAGTGTGGGTGAATTTGATAAGTGCATAATTTATATGATTTTAGTATTCATTCCATACTTGTTTTAGCTATTATTCTTGCATGTATTCGTATTATTAATATTATTTTCTCTTGTTTGCCTCTAATAGGTGAATCATCCAAAAAGGAGCTACAAAGTTCTTAAAATAGGTAGGAAGAGAAGTATTTCAAGTATCCAAGTGCCAAAGTCCAAAAGAAGTTGAAGAAGTGCGACGAACAGGAGAAAAATGATCAAAATCAAGAGAAAGGCCAAAGACCGATCTTAACTTAGTCAAATTAAGGATTTCTCATCATCATCTTGAATAGAATTGAAATATAAAAAGAATGCAAAAAGACCGAGGTCATTCCGAGTTCGGATGAAGAAGTTGTGACCAAAACAAGCTTTTATTGAATACCGAAGACAGTAAAGTTCGCGGACGGGTTTCATACTTTAATTCTGAAAATAGCTGGAATTTGAAGTTTGAGGACTCGGTTTGCGAACTTAGCAAGTGGAAAACGTGTATTAATACCTTGGAAAGCCTAAGGTCACGTTTGGGAGTCTTTATGTCGTATTTTCAGGTCAGGTTCTTGAACCAAACTAAATACTTGATGGTCAAGCAATGTAAACCTATATATAAATAGGTATTAGGCCTTTCACATATCATCGAATCTCATATCACAAGTTTTACATCAAAACCTAGGGTTTACCCCTTTAGGGGGAACCCACCATTATTCATCTTCTTTTTAATATGAGAAACTAAATCCTTCATTGATTAAGGATGAACTCAATGTTCTAAGCGTGAAGCTTTATTAATAATACAAATCTATTGAGAGTTTTTATCATCATCGTTTGTATTTACCATATCTAGGGTTTATGAATGATTCTTAGATTGATTTGGGATGCATACTAGATTAGTCTATTGATTGTTCTATTGCTAGTGGAAGTTAGGAGATAAGTAATCGTCGATTAACTCTCTACACAAGTAGAAAACGCGAGACCTTACAGAGGAATTCTGTGGAGGAATCGTGTGTGAAGACAACACCAGCAAGTAAACCTTGATCTAAGAATTTAAATACTGGGATCAACCTAAATTCACATATCTTAAGGCGTTCGATTGGATTACACCTTGAGTGATCTACTACTTGGTGGTTCGTTGGACAAAATCAGGTAGTCGAGAACTTCCGTATCCAGTGATAGAACGAGTTTTGGGGATACCACTGATCTAGCTGTTATTCTATTTGGTGATGAATGGTTCTTACAAACGATAGATAAGTATTTTAATCCAGCTATCACTTGGTAACGGCGAAGGATTCCTTGATCATATCTTTTCTTTATTATTGTCTTTATATTTATCTTACAACGAAGCCCCTTTGTTATTTACTTTATTTTGCTGATCAAATAACCTATCAATTACACAGCTCTCTGTGGGAACGATCTCTTACTACCGCTATATTACCAGTTAATTAGTGGAAAATATATTTATTAATTTGTTGAGCCTACGACAGCCCATACATTCCTCTCTCTCATTCTTGATGTCTCTACAATTTTGCCTCTTCTTCTACCTGCAATTCTTCTACTCCTCCTGACTGGTGTCGTATTTTCTCCTGCTGATGTTTGCCTTGCCATCTTTTTTCCTTCCTAAATGAAAACTGCGATTTCAGTAAGTGAACCTAAAGATTGAAACTCAGCGAGAACAATAAAATATCTTTCACAAAAACAAGAAATTAATTTATTTTTTTGAAAAATCAGTTTATGACTTTCACAAGCAGGTGTAATCTCTTCCCCGAGCT
Organism: Papaver somniferum; assembly: GCF_003573695.1. Lineage (NCBI taxonomy): Eukaryota > Viridiplantae > Streptophyta > Magnoliopsida > Ranunculales > Papaveraceae > Papaver > Papaver somniferum. Next base: position 265,023,489 of record NC_039364.1, on the reverse strand, counting down.
GTATTCTAGCGCCAAAATATAGTTGCAGAAAATCCCCACAACTACACCCCTTGAATAATCTATAAACTAAACCATGAAATCATGATGAAGAACACTTATAAGAATTTTATTAAGTTTAGAAATCAATATAAAGAAAGAAGATAAAACCCTAACTTGGGGAGCAAATAACTTTTTCTCTCTTAAAGTTCTATCTCAACTCTTCCAAAAAGATCTCTCTCAATACAGTGGTGGATGGTCCTATATATAGGAGTTTACATAATTGGGGATAGCTAATAAAGCCCTTATTTTCGGATGTAACATGCGATGTTCTCGCACACTTATGTTGGGTCTTCTCGCACGTGCTCTGTAACTTCGCACAATTCCACACTTTACTCGTGACTTTGTGACGTCATCAGTTTCGTCATCCGAAATATGCTGCGTGCGAGAGAGTTCGCCCCCTTATAATGCTACCGCTTCGCGTAATAGCTAATTGTCCGATATTTTACCCCTACAAAGGGAAACAACATCTAACGGGACATAACCACATCAAGAACCGAGAGACTTCAAGGAGTTCATGTCACTAGCACAAGATAAGAATGCATTCACACTATGTCATTTCACTATCTAGAATTTCTGGTTAACAAGAAATGCAAGGGTATACAAAAAAACCAATCGAACTCCACAACAAACATTCCAAACTGCTTTTCTCCTAATAAAAGAGTACAAAATGGCACATAAACACAACCTCTTCTCACAAGACTCAAATACCATACTGCTGCAACACCAGCACCAGCTAAACAGATAGCAACCACAACATGATAAAAGAACTATTTGGGTTAGATGACTGCCACCTCCGAAAATATGGTTGAAAATCAACTCATGGAGTAAGCAGGGGACCATCGGAGGCAAACGTGAGATGGCCGGAGTGGGATGTATGTGCAGAAATGAAGGAGGACTTTTGGTAATGGCAATGGCCTCCCCATCGACGCAAACACAGCCATTGTAGCGGAAACATGGGCTTTGTTGTTGGCTACAAGAATAACATTAACAAGTGGTTAGGGAAAATCTGGTTTGAAACAGATTCGGCCTCACTGCAGATGTTAATAGTGAAAGGCGACTCACAAACACATGGGATCATTCAGAACATGATAAAAGAAATATGACACTATATGCACCAGAAGAGTTCAAAATCACCCATTACATATCGATAATCAAACCAATGAGTAAATGGATAGGCAAATTTCACGACACAAAATCAACTACAGGCGGGGGTAATGAGATTACTCATATATGGGACATCACATGTCCCACTTTGCTCGGTGTAATTGTAATGAATGATTCGACGGGGTAACGAGGTGTTTGATCCCAGAGAAATTTCAAATTAATTAAAGTAACTTTTTCTTTAAAAAGAAAAAGGGAAAAACTTAAACTTAAACAGGTGGGTCCTCACATCATATTTTATGCAGCACAAAGAGACAGCCCACTGATCCTTAAGAAGTCTACTTTATTCTAGTCTAGGACATCTGGTCTAGGCGCTCTAGGTTAGGACTGTAAACGGATACGTTTAAATCTATTCAAATTGGAGGTGGGAAACGTGAGACTTCACAACCACCATCTGAATGCCATAACAGAGTTTTATTAATGAACGATGCTACTATGACCGTGAGAAACACCGTGGGTATCACCGTGCGGCAGAGAGGGGGAGCGTGTTTAGAGCGTCCACAGTTGGCGACTAAACCCAAATATTTGGTCTTTTGAACAGAGGTAGTGGAATGTACTATCGATCAAATTTTGATCGACGACTAAAACCCAGAGTATATTTGGTCTGGGACCAAGACTAAACCCAAATATAGTCGAGCGTTGGTATAGTCCACGCCCCACCACCAGGCGGACGTATAGTACATGTCCTGCACCAGGCGGACGTATAGTCCACGCCCCACATGGGGCTACGCAAAGTCTACGCCCCATTTTTTTTTTTAATTTTGTATGGGGCGGGCATTATACCTCCGCCCCATTCTTTGTTTTCCAAAACAATTTTAGTGGGGCGGGCTTTATACCTCCGCCCCACTTCTTTCTTTTTTTTTTCTTTTTTTTTTTCAAAATCTCCCCAATCAGGCGTTGGTGTAGTCCACGCCCCACACCAGGCGAACGTATAATGTACGTCTGACCAAATTTAGTCTTTTCACCGTAGCGTCACACACCAGACTAAACTCAAAATTTGGTCTTTTTTTCCCTCTTTGATCTTTGGTTATACTCGCACCACTGCAGTTGCTCTTAGGGAGGGTAAAGGCTTATGTGGGTCCAGCACTCTCTCACCTCTCCTCACACGGTGTTTGCTGCGGGATCTCCACCGGTAGACCTAGCATTGCTGTTTATTAATTTGTTCTTTTGTAGTTAATTATAAATAATTTTTCAAAGTACAAAAATGGCAAAACATGTAGAGGTGTCTTTTTTATTTTGATAAGACAACATATAGTGTTTGTGCATCATAGTGAGTTGAAAATGATCTAAGATGCAAAATTTGCCTAACAATTCAATACTTCTAAGAAACTAGTATTATTTTTGCTAGAGAAGTTCCTCTTCCAGTCCAGAGATTAGTACTGGTATATGGAAGCTTAAATAAATAATATTTGCCTCACCCCTCGTTTTAAATTTCTCTTCAGTGTCTCTACAAGAAAAAAGAAAAAAGAAACATTCTTCCATGGTCAACGTGTGGTCCACTGCATAAATCGTGCAAACTAATTGAGCTTAATTAATTATACTGTTGAAGATTATTATGGAACATACGGCAGCCTGTTTTAGTGATTTGATTTGTTGCTGATGTTACTAAAATTCATTATCATGTCTGCATTTGTTCTTTTCGAGGAGCTAGAAATTTAAGTTTGCTGAAACAAGACCGTGGAATAAATATGTCATAAGTATGCTAGCTATTATAACCATTTAAGAACACCAAGGAATATGTAGCATGGTCGTTATCAAACCATGAAAGAAGAAAAAAATTGGACCACCCAGAAGATATTTTTAAAAGAGCACTTCATTCATGGTTCGCGGATACAGTGTCTAAGAAATGGGGAGCTTCTTTGTGAAATTCAAACCCGGCCAGAATGTTTATCTGGCGGATGATAAAGTTGGGATTTTGAAGATCTATCAGCTACAAGTTTATAGCAAAATGGAAACTGTTATGATTTATCCGGACCGATGACAAACTACAGTAGACTAAAAGAGCCCTTTGGAGTTTGGCACAAATTGTGCATCATAAATATACACATGGTTTTTTGATTTTCACATCCAAGAGTCCAACTGGACGGACCATGCCTCCCAATTTAAGCGTAGGACTCGAACCACTTCAGGTCTTACCAAGGACCACGCCGAGGAATGTGGTGAGGTTCCGTATCCCAAGGTTTGTGTGCGCCGGTTTTGTTTTTCTTCAAGAGGTGCTAATTTTCTTGCTTTTCTGCAAGAGGTGTTAAGTTTCTTGGTACAACTCTTAAAGTTCTATCAGCACCTAACCTAACAGTACGCCTTGAATAAATATCACAGTAATCAATAAGATTTATTACAGCGGTGAAGTGAACGGGTAAACAAAATTATGTCCAAGAGTCTAATATTACTCTTTTTTAGAGGACAAATTAGCAAAGAAAGCTGTGCCAAAGGGTGTCAACGGTCAAGTTTTTTACGTATGAAACTTTGTCAAATGTAGAAGCCTTTTTGTTTTTCAGAGGGCTAATTTGATGTAAACTTCCACTCGTATACGGTGCATTTAATTAAAATGTGAATCCTTCTGCTAACAAATAAGAAAGTAATAAAGATAGTAAACAAAAATGAGCGCAACATTTACTAGTTGAGGGCATGCATTACTTGAATTTGTATGTTTTCCTCGTATTATTTTCGTTTTAGTTTCGGACATGAAGTGCTAAATTCTATCCCACGATATCAGGTGGTATTTGAATCAAGTCAACGTAGCACTGTATTCTCCACTCGTTGCCCATCCGTGTCATTTGTGAAACCAATTTTCTTAACCATGATTCCATGCTAACACTATGTCTCCTCATGGCATTAACCCCCTGAGCTGACACTATAGCAGATGAGAGTTGTTTGCATCATTTCAAACGGACTTCATGGTACGGATAAAATAAATAACATTCATTATACTTCTCTCACCTTTAATGTTTCCCAACAGACTCTTCTACATATCCGATTGATAGACCCTGCTTGTTTAACACGATTGTTTTTCTTTCTGTAAGTTGTCTTTTTTGTTTTATCTTCTTTGTGGAGAAGCACTCGGACCATTTCACAGAAGCACCTCGTCAGGTCAACAGCTCCCTAATTTTATCTTCAACAGCTGGTTTAGCACAATTTCTTTTCTTTCTGTAAGTTGTCTTTCTTCGTTTGGTATAAGTTAGATCCATTTTGTTGCTTTATTTGATACTGCTATGGTTTCTATTCCATTTACATGGAGTGTTGATGTGGGACGTAGTTGGATAATCAAGACCAAAGTAGAGATGCCATGGTGTCTATTCCATTCTAAGCTAATTTAAGATGAAGAATCCAGCGTATATAGAACCTGGTTTTTTTTTCTGATGATCACATAGCAACTTCATACTTTTTGATGATCACATAGCAACTTCATATTTTTTACATTTTTGATGCTATAATGGCTTCACTACGTACTGTTTTAATTTATAATCGAAGGGAAATTGGTGGAAGCTGTAATGTTAGAAAATATCTAACAGCAGGGCATGTTTTGTAGGCTACTATAAATCATATGAAAAATATAAGAAAATATGTAAGTGGTCTTAGGTGTATTTATTATACGATGATCAAATAGCAACATACATTGAAATTCACAGTATATACTCAGCATTTTTCTGATGATCAACATAGCAACTTCATACTTTTTATGTTTTAATGGATAATAGAAGGGAAAATGATCATTTAAGCATGACCTTTAATAGATTTTATAAAATGCATGTTGGTGGAGTTTGCTAATAACTAATGATTCTTATTTCTTTGTTGTCTATCAAGGTCAATACAATGGATCAATCAAGTGAAGCTGGAAGTGAACGTGGATCCTTGATATTCGCCTTGAAAGCCGAAGCTGATGATGCTTTATTACTGGCATATGACACCAAGGTTCATGATGAGGTTACCAAGACTGTCTCTCAGGAATGGGATATTGCCGAGGATCGCAATGGTATGTTTTTCCAGCATAATATTCGTTCATTTATTTTTTCATTTACACGTATTACAAGCGTTTAACACTTTTAATTATTGGTGTAGTTGATAAGGTGAGCGAAAAAGTCCAATTAGCACAGTACTGTGCCCTCGCAATAGCCGGAAACGCCTCGTTTGGATATGGGGTTCATTCTCAGCTACTGCAAGAAGTGAGTATCTCATTAGGTTCTGCTTAAAAATCTTGATTCTGTTTGAGACTTGTTTGATTCTTGATAACTCAAACCAGTTAAGTAAGCAATTAGGGCCAACTGTTAGTTATAACCAAAAGATATTAGATTTTGTTTTAATAACCAATTCTGTAGAGTATGAGCAAATGGGATTATCCCCCAGCAAGAGCACCAATTTGTTGGGGTTCTGTTGCTCAGGCCACTTTGCCACATATATATTTAGGTTTTGTATGGGACTCTAACAATCATTAACACTGTTTCCATACTCGAATTTTAGTATTTGACCATAAATTGATCCTAAACCGATTTAACCACTAAACAGAAACACCCGACCAGAGAAAGTGCCGAGTCTAGAACAGTGTGGACCTCCTAAATCTGTCCTGCGCAGTTTAGTTGCCTATAGAGAATAGCAATTGGTTAATAAAAGTTTGAAGAATCCATTGCTTTGCATATGGATTCACAGTTTAGTTTCCCATATAGAATTGGACGAAAACTATATGTTAATCTTAAAGAAACTAGAACACAGTAGAATCTTGTTGCATATGGACTCACAGTTTAGTTTCCCATGGAGAACAGGCTGTAACTATTCATATCTTCATAATGTATGTAAGCATAACTCCTTCCTTTGATTTGCTTACGATCTAATGATGGCATTAGTATCAAACATATATTTCTTAACTATATTTTTATCTACGTATGTCTACAGGTCTTAATTCGTCTGAAGCATGAAGATGTTGATCAAAAACAAGTTTTAGCCAAACATGCAACTGAGCTGATCCGTGAGAGCATACAGAAGAAAGTCGAACAAGCCAAAGATGGCGCACAAAAGGAGAAAATAACTAGTCGTGCAAAGCGTAGTAAGTTCATATATGGAACATGGGAGAAAGATGAGAAGGGTGGTAAAGTCGTGCCAAAGTTGATACCAATCGTGGGTGGTAAAGTTTGTAAAGAAGTTGATTATGAATGCTTTGGTGTCCAAGAAGCTGCAGCATATGAAATAATGAAAAAATGGAGGAAGAATATGACCGTCGATGAAGGAGTGGAAATGATCAAGCGTGCTATGGAGGCAGCTGTGAAGGAAGATGAAGACAACCTTCTAGGGGGTTATCTGAAAAGTGAGTAGTTTTAAACATTTACTTTTAATATTCTACTTATAATTAATTATTGTTAGCAGACTACTAATTACATTGAAATGTTCTGAAAACTGGACAAAGACCTGGTCTAAGTCGTCCTATTAGGATAAAAAGTAGTAGCCATTTGACTTTTATATTTTCTATAAGTTCTTCTGAATCTTCTCACCACCACTAAAATGGAGTTTCCTTCCGTCCTTGTATTGAGAATGGAGAAACCAATGGTAGAAGATTGAAATTTGCTACCCATTTAAGCTTTTTACCAAGCCATCCATTTTGATTTTTGTGATTTATGCTAGCAGCAGCAAGGTTCTGGTATTCAATTTTCATTTCATCGTTATGCAGTACTGCCCTTTCCATTTCGAAGGTGATATCATATGATTTCAATTTTCATTTCCATGTGATGCTTTTCTTTTAGTAAATTCAATATTCACAACTTTCCCGCAACAATCCTATATGAACCATTAGGTACTGCAACTAGTGTATTTCATATTGATCGTAGTTGACTGTAACCTGTTGGAAAAAAAATGGGTTTCACAAAGGATGAATGACACAGAGAAGAAAGTGTTGCACTTCAAAACTTTCAAGGCTTGTATAAATTTCTTTTAGACAAATATTTCTACCCTCCCAATAACAATTGGCGATTACAACAGGTATGCGAAATATTGCCTTCAGGATACAATGAAAGCCCTGCAACGAAAACTGAATTCAAGGTTTGTACCCCTTGATTCAATCAAGAACACACAAAGAGATTTCTGATTTCTGATGATGCTTTTTGAAACAGAGAAAACAGATTGATTTTTCTTATATATTAAACAAAACTGGGAGAAGCTATTTATAAAGGGTTTTGCACCTGTTGGGAATAGGTTTTTATTCGCCAACAGGTTTCTATTCATGAAACGTCAGGTTCCTTCATCAACAGACATCAATGGTGTCTTTTGGATTCGAAATTTTCGAACAGGCTTTTATCGGCCAAATAAAACCTTCAGTTCAAAAAATTCTTCCGGGGGCGTTGCCCCCTTGAAACCCTCACCAGGGGCGGTCTCCCCTGGACCCCCACGACCTGACCTGTCAGGTCGACCACAGCCTGGGAGGCGATGCCCCCAGGACCCCCTTTGGTTAGCGACGTTGAAAATATTCCAACACAACCAGTGTATTTCATTTTGTTTTACTAATTATTAATTTTTCTTCTTGAAACTGCAGTTTGCGTGCTCAAGGCAAGAGATGTGTCGAAATTGCCTTTGGACATAGACGAGGAAACACTGGACCGGGCAATAACATTCATAAACGTTGGACCTATTGTGCGCGAGACTTCAAGTTGAATGACCCTAGCCTAGCTCTGTGATAGTGATTCCAACAGGATGTGGCAACCTAGACATTGCATTAATTCTCCCTACTTTACAGTAGTTATCTATGCACTACTAATTACTAGGATTAATGTTCATTTTAACTCTTAGGCAGAAATTAAAGCATGACTAAGTTTTAGTAAATCTCTTTTTCTTTCTTTCTATTTATTTATTTATTTATTTTTATTTTATTTTTTTGTTAACAGCCCATAATCTAAATATCCTTCTAATTTGGATGATTGACGAGTTAAGCATCCCTCTGAAAGGATTGTCCAACTTTGTTAAGAAAGACCCTATATTTTAGTATGAGGTTGAAAAGGATTTCTGGATAGGAAAATTTCTTGTTTGGTCCTAAGCCCATAAGGTTATTTATAGTAGGGCCCAACCGGATTTTATCCTTATCCTAGGGTCCAAAATTCTTTGAAAACATGAAAATGACTAATATATCCTATTGTTTAAATACGTGTGAATAACATATTTCTATCAAATCGGGATTTTATTTATCTGGAGGTCCAAATTTAACTAAAACATATAAAAGACCACAAATTTGAGTACATATTTGCTACACTGTTTACAAATTTGAGTACATATCTGCCATACTGCTTACAAATTTGAGTACATATCTGCTAAACTGCTTACAAATCTGAGTACATATCTGCTATATTACTTGTAAATCTGGGTATATATCTGCCGCACTGCTTACACATAGAGTATGTATCCGTTGGACATATTGAACCTGTGAATGTGACCAGAATATAACAATATTAAAACATAGCAACAAAACTAACATCTATTTCAGTATTTCGCATACGTACTCATGGATCAAACCAAAATAAAGTGGCAAAACTATGAATAAAACAGAATAAAAAGAAGTTTTTATCAGTACGACATATACGTACTACTGATTCATAAACTAAAAACTCAATTGCATGTCAAGAAGTGATGAATCCATAAAATATAACCAAATCAAAACACATATTTAAGTATTCCATATATGTACTCCTGGATCAAACCAAAAAAAATAAGAGATACCTTATAGATTCATAGTAAACACAAAAAGAAAACAGTACGTCATATATGTACTGATAGTTGATACACAAAAGAAAACTGAAAAACAAAGCAAAAACCATAAAAATATCAGTTCTACTGATGAAATAAAAATAAAACATGATTTTTTATTTAAATCTGAACTTGTTTCATCAAAATCCACTAGTATATCATATACGTACCGATGATTAATACACAATAGCAAACTCAACTGCGAAACTATGAATAAAACAGAAGCAAAAGAAGTTTTTATCAGTACGACATATACGTACTGCAGATTCATAAACTAAAAACTCAATTGCATGTCAGGAAGAAGTGATGAATCCATAAAATATAACTGAATCAAAGCACATATTTAAGTATTCCATATATGTACTCCTGGATCAAACCAAAAAAAATAAGAGAAAACCTATAGATTCATAGTAAACACAAAAAGAAAACAGTACGTCATATACGTACTGATAGTTAATACACAAAAGAAAACTGAAAAACAAACCAAAAACCATAAAAATA
>NC_039364.1:265008889-265013999 GCF_003573695.1 Papaver somniferum | reverse complement strand
AAAAAAAAAAATCATAAAAATATCAGATCTACTAATGAAATAAACATAAAACATGATTCTTTATTTAGATCTGAACTTGTTTCATCAAAATCCACCAGTATATCACATAAGTACCGACGATTAATACACAAAAACAAACTCAAAAGCATATCAAAAACAACCAAATGAAGCAAAAATATCAGATCTAGTAACAAAATGTATATAAAACATGATTATTTATGTAGATCTGAACTAACTATAAGACCTCCAAACACAGATTTGGACGAATTGAAAAATCAACCTAAGAATCAAATATAAACCACATACCTTGATTGATTCTTTGTTGATTGTCTTCATCTGTAGGTAACAATAACTTCAAATACGTATCTCAGTTGAATTTCTCCATTACATTGAAAATAAAGATCTAAATATCTTCGAATAAAATAAGACAACATTAAAACTAACCAAATCTCGGTTAAACAAACAAAATCGAAATAACTAATCTCGCGTTCGTCGATAAAAACCCAAGAAAAAAAATCTCTTCTAGCAGCTCTCCCGATTTGGATCTGAGAAGTTGAAATGAAAATAGAAAAATGAAATGAAAATTTAGTAACGCCGCTTTTATATACATAAGGGTGTTTTGGAAATTTTAAAAATGCGCATAATATATCCCACACATGTGCAGGACCTGGACATAAAAAATTGGATCCATTTTTCTCTTTTCTTTTAATTATGGACCTCTGGTTACTGGACTTTAGTGGGTTTACTGCCACTAACTAAGAACACTAAAATAATACCTATAGGTAATTCCTACTTCTGGATATAGAGGTTGTAATTAAAATCTAGGAACATGGACATCGTTAATGTCCGATGACTAACCCACTAACATTTTGACGACAGTCACTCTTAATTAACATAAGGAAATTCCTACGAGACATTTATCATTATTTGAAAATAACACGATTTATAAAAGGAATACCAGTCCTACTAAGTGTTGATACAATTTCATCGATCCAACGGCCAGGATCGATGGGATTTTTTTGTCTTATTTGAAACGGTATCAGCACTTAGTAGCACTGGTATCCCCTTTATAAATCATGAAAATAATGAGATTTAGTGTTTCAAATTCATACTAGCACTTAGAGTCTTGATCTTTTTACAGTATTTTTTTTTATGAGATGAATGGTATTTTCTCTGTTTCTTGAAAAATATAATATTATTTTTTCATTTTAGCTTATAGCATCACACTTTTCAAGAAATAGAGGTGCAACAGAGCATCATTTTATTTCGAAAAATAGGTCATTTGTCCAAATATTTTTAAAACGTGGTTCAAATGGACGACTAAAAATTAGTACGGGTGAAATGGACGCCAAAAAAATAGAAAGGATGAAACTGGATTCATCCTGACTTAAACTTAAAAATAGCAAAGATGAAACTGGATGCATCCTGATGTAAATTAAAAATAAGAAAAAGTATTTTAAAATGGGTAGAATGAAACTGTTTACATCCTGACTATTTTTAGATTTTTGTACATTTAAACAGTATCAAAATCTGAATGTCATTTTCACCCAGGAATTGTTGATTTTGGTCTTTTTAACTAATTTTGTGTTTTTATTTTGACAAAGAGATTAAAAGAAGTTTGACCTGTGTCGGCACAATTTGGCTGACGCTTAGACTCCTTAAATATCAAGGGGAAAACAATTAAGCACAATCACACTCAAAAATTCAATTCAGGTTCGTTCTGCTTCGTTCTGCTTTCCCCATTTTATCGTATTCATACGCTGTAAGGTACGAGAAAATCTCAAAAACGGGCACCGTGAATGGACAGCCATCTCCATCTTTTTTTATCATCAGCTCGGGTGGCAAAATGCCCCAAAATGGACCCTATAATTGTGAAATTGCCCCGGACGTTAAGTAAAAGATTAAAATGCCCCAAAATGATATTGAAATGCCCTAATCCATTAATTTGGCTGTTGGACATGGTTAAGTGGTCAAAATCAGAAGCATGTGGTCCACACGTGTGTTAACATGACATTTATACCTTTTTGGCAAATATGACGACATAAGAGTGATTGTTTTGGCTTCTGGGGGGTATTGTTTTGACAAATATAATGACATAAGGGTGATTGTTGAGCTACAAAACCACCAGACTGCAACCCTAACCACCTGCAAACTTCTCAAGCAACCATTTACATCATCTGCCAGTGTCATTTCAGCTCAGTTCAGTTGCACCTTGGCCTACACTTTCACACACAACCACGGCAACAAACTCTGCACCTGCAATCTTCATTTCATCCTGTCCTAAACATACATCTATTTTATATACACTCTACTCCTTTCTATTTTCTGCAACCACCAACAACCAGCTACAAGACCAGTAGCTCAACCTCAACCACCCTATTTGATTAGCACTATCTATAATTGTATAGCTCCACAGCCAATCCCCGTCTACAACCATTTGAAACTGCATCACACTTTAACTTCAAGCAACATCACCCATTGAACAACATCAGTACCACCAGCGAACACCCATCACCTGCCATTCAAAATCAATTTACTCATACACACAACATCCTTTTGAATTTGACTCAACCCTAACTTCAATTTCAGACCCATTATCACCATCTGCAACTGATTTTTTTTCGAATTCAATATCAACTCCAAATTCTTCTCCTCCATTAATCATCTCCAGCACAACCATCTCCTTCGAGAATCTCTTAAAACCCTTCTTTGATTTCATTTGTTGCTGTCGATTTGAGAACATCAACTCCATCAATCACAGAAGCAAAATCTCTTTCTCGTCTTAATGAAACCCAAAATCATCTCAATCATCAAATCCTGCAAATACCCATCCTTCATGTTCATTTGAGAGCATCAACATCATTCTGTGCCAACCTCAGAATCAAATCAAACCCTACTTCGAATCAACAGTACCCATGACTCAACAACTTCTACATCTATGAATTATTTCAATTAAAGAACAGATCCACTTCTAATTCTTCATGAACTCTCCGTCAGTATCATTTAATTCTTCCATTCCTTGGTTTCAAATCTTCAAATACCATCGGGTTTATGAGCAGCTGCAGCTATGGGAGAAAGAAGAAGGAATAAAGATTAAAAAAAAGAAAAAAATTTGGAGGTGGTCGGGTTCGACCTTTAACATTAGGATTCATGATTTCGAAACCCATACTCTGATTCTTCAATTTCGACACAAACCCTAACTTCTCTGCTCAATTTATTTCTTCATCTCGATCTCCTCTTATGGACACAAACCCTAACTTCTCTGCTCAGTTCTTCCCCGATCTTATCTTCTCCGTCTCATCTATTTTCTCTTCTCGATCTGCAACTTCACAGTTCTTCCCCGTCTCTCGATCTCTGTCTGTCTCTATCGATCTGGTGGTTTTGATATTTCTGAGGCTGAAGATAAGAATCGTGGTACTCGAGCGAACCACACGTGTGTTTGACCACGTGTGGACAGTCTACATTGCACGCGTGTAATGGGTTCATTAGCACACGTGTGACGTAATAATTGGGATATTTCTGTCGAAGGGCAAAAAAGACCATTCATGTAATAGTTGACCAGTCAAAAAAAAATAAAATGCCCCATTTTGACTATTATAGGCAAAATTAACGGATTGGGGCATTTCGATATCATTTTTGGGAATTTTAATCGTTCGCCTAAGGGGCAGGGCATTTTCACAACCATGGGATCCATTTTGGAGCATTTTGCCACTTAACCCTTTCTTTACATTTCGACATGGGAATGTTCTCATTGAATCTAGGATTAAGTTATAGAAATTTTCCGAGGTAGTCAGATGACTATTGGAAAAATCGATTCCTCTGTAACACTATTCATAATTTTAAAATCTAGTTTCTGGATTCTATAAGTCAAATTATTTCTACAGAAATACAATTCATGCCATTCAATGTCATGACACTCAGGTCCAATCGTCCATGAATAGTACCGCACACCCATGCTAACTCTAAACATTGGCACACCACCATTCTATTATGAATAGTGTCGCATCCTACGTTGGCTCATCATCATTGAGGTAGTAATTATAAACCTAGAAATATGTTCTTGCGCTGCTGCTTCTTGTTCTTGTTACCTCCGATGACCTTGATCTTCTTTTTGTTTTGATTCTGCTTCTTTCTCTCTATCAAGTTTGAGGTATGGTATATCTGTTATCTCCTTATTTTTGTTTAATTTTAACGAAATAGGTTATAATATTACAGTTTCGAGAAGTAGTAGGGTTTAATCAATTAGAAATTACCAATAGGTACTATTGTAGTGATACTAGTTAGTGGCAGGTCCACCCACTAAAGCCCAGTAACTAGTGGTCCGTAATAAAAAGAAAACATAAAAATGGACCCAATTTTTTAATCCCAGGTCCTGTACACGTGCGGGACAAATCATGTGAAATTTTCAAATACCTAAACTACCCTTCCAATCCTACATATATTTAAGCAGCCTATTTCAAAGTTTCTAAAAAAAACAGCGAATTCACATCCGGTTTCTGCTCTATTTCTTCTTCTCGTTTTTGGACTAGGGTTTTTGAAGATTTCTTTAGTGATTTTAACAGGTATGTTGCTTAATCTTTTATATTTTTTCTTTCTGCTACAGTTTTATGGAGATTCGTTGTGTTCTGTTTTGTTTTTTATGAATCTTGTTCGTATTTATTAAGTTATTTGGTTAGATTGTTAAGTTTTTAGCTTATTTTAGCTTTCGATTTGATTATCTTTCTGTTTTCTTTTCAAAATCAGGTTTGTTTTCACTTTCAGATCGTATTATCCAGCAGTACATATATGACATACTCATTGTTTCTGCTACAGTTTTTGAATCATGTTTAAGATTTGAATTTTGGATCATGGAGATTGGTTGTGTTCTGTTTGTTTTTTATGAATCTTGTTCGTATTTATTCAGTTATTTGGTTAGATTGTTAAGTTTTTATCTTATTTTAGCTTTCGATTTGATTATCTTTCTGTTCTTTTTTCAAAATCAGTTTCGTTCTCACTTTCAGATCGTATTATCCAGCAGTACATATATGACATACTCATTGTTTCTGCTACAGTTTTTGAATCATGTTTAAGATTTGAATTTTGGATCATGGAGATTGGTTGTGTTCTGTTT